>NC_073307.1:49431499-49716499 GCF_027595985.1 Sorex araneus | reverse complement strand
TCCCTTCGAACTGTAAATAACTTCCGAAAGGATTAAATGGAGCCAAGCTACACTCCAAATAATCTGGGCTTAATGAAGTGGAACAGTCAACACTCTGGTGCCTGTAAAATGTCACCGCAGAAACAAGTGTTAAGTTCAAACATCTGGTTATGCCCATTATGGGACTTTTAAAAGGGAGATGGTTTCTATCTTTTACCAATAGCAGGAAGAGGAAAAGGAGGCAGAAGCTCACTCGTTTAAGCCATGCATGCATTTGAGTCCATGAGAAAGATGAAGCTTGTGTTATTTGTTGCTGTTGTTTTTTTCCATCCACCAAAATGATGTAAATAGGAAATGTTTATAGTTACCTTGCTGGCACTTAACCTCTTCCGGTTGGACCAATGCTAGGTTTGGGGTCCGTGGAGTGGAGGAAAACGGCAAAAGGAAAGAAAGAGAATAAGACTGTTAACAACGTATTTCTATTCTTCTAGAAAGGAGGGAATAAGGGTTGAGTTATGCTCCTGATGCCCAGCTTCCTGCGGAAAACAGAAATCTTGGAAACTTTTGGGGGCTCAATTACATCATTTCTTCATGCAGAGTTACAGAGAACTGGGTCCAGAAGATGCTGTTTAGCCCCTGGAAATACAGTTCTGTTCCTCGGGCCTTACAACACTGTCCTGCCATCTCTCCAAGTTAGAAGGGAGGCATCCCCCTATTGGAAAAACATGGTAAGGATTCTAGAAATATCCGAGAAACTAACATATCCTACTAGTTTAGGGCTTAATTCCGCAGCACTTGAGATATCAGAGGGGGGAAGTCATGCCCTTTCCTTTTGCTGCTGAAATCTTTCTATCCAGAATAACCAAGCAGCGGGCAGGGATGTGAAGTGTTTCTGTGGCTTAAGAAAACACAGGCTAGTAAGACAGCAGCAGATGTGAGCTTCCCGCCCCCTCTCCCTCCTCCCACACACACCAGCTCTGGCTCTCTCTGGTTCCCTCATTTCTCATGCTCTGGCCACAGGAAAAGTCACCCCTAACAAAATTCTCTCCTCTCTCCTACCACCCTTCAGGACAGCAAAGCTCTCTCCGCTGGTTGGTTAGCTGACTAACAGGATGTTAAAACTTGGCCAAATCTGGGAGGTGACTATGTAATTATGAATCTAATTGAGCATAGCACATTTTTTTATTATCCTTAAGGGAAAAAGAAAAAGAAAAACCTTTAGGTAAATGCTCTCTGCTTGGCTAAAGCATCACATCAACAAATTGAAAATAGGGGTTTGTGTGTGTGTTTGTGTGTGTGTGTGTGTGTGTTCGAGGGTTGGGGGTGTAGAGATAAACTTTTATTTCTGGAACAGGTCCAGAAATGACTGGAAAAGATTCTTCACTGAAAACACATTCCAAAGTGAAAACCGTGAGTCAATAATCAGACCCGGCTAAGACTTAGAGGCCACGATCTCTGCACTTAAAAGCAGTTTCTTTTTTCTATTTTTCTCACTGCCTCCTGGAAAATAACTCAAAAGCACCCCTAAATTTAATCACCATCTTCTAGATAAGGCGAGGCTACTGGGGGTCTCAGGCCGTAGACCTCATTGGCTTTTTACAACCATCAAAAAATAAATGAAGTAGGTGACAGAGTGAAAAGAAAGAGATCCTTTCCAGCAGCTACTGACAGTCCTAAAGCCAGCCAAAGATGTTCTACCCTTTGCTACGCCAACGTTTGATGATCTTAATTTTCATCATTCTGGGAAGTCCTTTTTTTAAAAAAAAAAAATCATCCTCACTTTGTGAGTGAGGAAATTGTAGCTGAGAAAGCTTAAGTAATCTGTAAAGTGTCTTCCTTGCTTTAAACATCTCAAAATTAGAAATTAATGGTGCTGGGAGTCAAATCCACATAGTCTGATAACTGAATCCATATTCCATATTTCTAAAAACAATGCAGGGTGTTTTGGGGGATTTTATTTTGGGGTTTTTGTTTTGTTTTGTTTTGTTTTCTCTTGTCCCAAAGAAAAAGAAACAGGTTTGTCAGCAATCCCGCTCCTGAACTTTAAAATTCCTAGAGAAAAATTACAGGCATTTCACTGATTTTGTCAACTGGACACCAGAGATACAAAACAACTTTCAGGGCAGGCAGGAGGAACTGGGAAAAACTCAGAACTGAAACTTGCACCCCTCCATCTGTCAGGGAATTAAAGTGCAAATGCATGTATCAATGATTCCTCATCAAACCAGCTTGCTGCTCTGTCTCCAGTGTAAGATACCTCCATCTAAAAATCCAGTATAAGATCCTCAAGGACCCGGAGCCATAGCACATGGGGGAGGTGCTGGCCTTGCACAAGGCCAACCCAAGTTCAATTCCCAGCATCCCAGAGGGTCCCGGGAACACCGCCAGAAATAATTCCTGAGTACAGAGCCAGGAGTAACCCCTGAGCAAATTGTAGATTGTGGCAAAATAATAATAGCAAAACCCCGAGTAAACAAAAAGATCATCTACAGACACAAACTTAAAGGTACTTAAACAATGTCTATTGAAATCTATGATCTATTGTTATCCAAATGATTCCTGATCAGGTAATTTGGGTCAAGTATAGACAGGAAAATAAAGTGATCAATGTGGGGGGGGGAAGTGGAAGAGATATGGCAGGGTTTTCTATATTACAATAGCTCCATAAGATCGAAATCATCTGCAATAAGTATCTATGATACTAAGCTTCAGTGAGCTGAGCAAAGAAGGAAGACCAAGGAGCGAGCAAATAAATAAGCAGATTTATAGACAAATTCCCCCGAACAGGAAGTGGAGAGGGGGCAGAGCAAGTGAAACCAATAGAATAACTAGCATGGCAAGCCTCCTCAATTCTCACCCAAAGAGAAAACTGGAGTTGCATGGTGCATTAATTGTTCTGCAACTTGAAAACCATTTCATCTAAAGCAGTCTGGGCTCACAGTATCCTGCCATTGGGGCAATATTTAAATAGAGTTAAGTACAGTTTCGGGAAATCTAGTTAAAGGAATAAAGTTAAAGCAAGCCAAGCACATTCACAACGGTCCAGAAAAAATCACCGTAGGGCATAAATGTGCAGTTCTGTCTCATTCCATCTACTGGGGGAGGGGTGGGGGGGGATGAAGAACAGAACTTTGTAGATCCTACTTGCAAGCATCCTTCTAACCTTGTTTCTGTATGTTTCTGTACAGTGGCACAAAATCTGGCTTGTTCCAACTGTCAGGACAAGACAAATGAAGTTCCTCTGTGATACTGGATGGAAAAAGCTGACTTTTTTCAATATCCACTGCGGATCTCTGGCCATCAACATAGCGACTTTACTGAAGGCTTTATTTTGGGGCTGGGGGCCACAGCCAGTGGTGCTCAGGGCTTACTTACTCCTGACTCTGAGCTCAGGAATTACTTCTGGCAGGGATCAGGGGTCCATATGGGGTTTCAAGGACCAAACCAAGTCTGTCTTGTGTGAGGCAAATGCCTAAAGTCTTAGACTATCTCTCTGGCTCCCAGGGCTTGAGTTTTTAGAGCCTTATGTTAAAAATAAATAAGAAGTGTTATTTTTTTCCAGTTTTTGCCAACTAAAAACTGAGTATATGAATCCAAATAAAAAATAGCAATGAGGTAACTGACTGGCAATTGAATGGTGTGTATTTAAATAAGATGCACTTTTCCAACTCCTCCCTTCTCTCTGGTGTAAGTTTCCGAAGTATAAATCAGTCAGCATTTTCATCCTGAAAATAAATTCCAATGAAAGGCCTGTGTAATGTCAAAATGCTGAATATTCTCTGCAACCACTCCACAGATTCAACTCTGAGAATATACCACAGGAGGGTTCACTTATTAAATGAACTTCAGACTTTCCCACCAGATTCTAAATATGTTCAGACTGAAATACTGTTTAGTCCCTTTTTTTTAAGTAGTTAATTGAGTTGTCCCTTAAGAATTCCTTGAAAGAAGTTATGAGCACAGCTATACATATATTTTGGGGGGGCTGGAGCGATAGCACAGCGGGTAGGGAGTTTGCCTTGCATGCAGCCGACATGGGTTCAAATCCCAGCATCCCATACAGTCCCCTGAGCACCGCCAGGAGTAATTCCTGAGTGCAGAGCCAGGAGTAACTCCTGTGCATGGCTGGGTGTGACCCAAAAAGCAAAATAAATAAATAAATGAAGCAGCATTTTTTTTTTTAAAAGCTATACATATATTTTAAACCTTATTTTAATTCTGGAAATTAGGAGCCACAGTCTCTAGCAAACAAAACCACAGTAGGTAATCTCATCACTGTTCATAAGAACAGAGTTTAGATCACAAAGCTTTGCTGCTGTTAAGACAGATTCAAAGATGACACATTAACTCCAAATTTCTGTAGACTTGATTTTTTGTTTATGCAGTAAAAAGAGAGCAGAGCAAAATTTGTCTCTTCCCAAAAATGTTCACAATTTTAAAAAAAATTATAAATGGGGGGAAAAAAGAAGCAGCAATTGAAATGTTGCAAATATACCATATGCAATGCTGCAAATATCTGACCACCTTAGTCACATACAGTGGAATCATCAAGTCATGGGAACTGCTTTGCACAATGGAATAATACAGAATAAAGAGGTGACTGTACTTAGAAAATGAGTATTTTGGAGTCCCTGTGATAAGCCAGCCCTAAGCAGCACATAACAGCTTCATAACTGCAATTCTATCAGTACCCTCAGTCGACAGAAAGACAATCCCCTCATGCATTTTCTTTCCAGAATTCTAAAGATATGACCGTGGGTTAGGGAGTTTAAGTCTCTTTTAATATTATTTTTGCCCCCTACCCCGCCATCTAGCCGCACCCCCCTCCCCCAGCACCCCACCAATGAGGAGAACATCAGCCCTCTGACAGCCACTCCTGAAGAGCAGCTGCACGGAAGAATCTTTGCAAAGGACAAAGGAGCCACTTACATGTCTTTTGAAATCACCCTGCTTGACTACGAGGTTCAAATTTAATACAATCACTCCCATGTCCTCTTCCAAACTGTTAGGATCTTCCAATTTTAAAATATGTTCGGTCGTTCTACACGTTAAAAACAAATTAAAAGCAAAGCATTGTTTTGGCCTTTACTGGCAGTGTTAAATGCTCTCTCTAATGTGATCTCGAGAAGTCAGAGTCAAGGCCCTGGGGCTCAGGACAAGATGCCCTTAACCGTGTACCAAATGCAGCGAAAATAAACTCCCCATCTTCAGGGAAGAGACACTGTTTAGCCTAATTCAACAGTTGGTTCATTTCTCCCCTTACTACCCAAATAAAGGCTACATACTTGTTCTCATTTGAACTCCAGGAAGTTAATGAGCCTGACCATTAACAACTGAAAGTATATACATTTTTCAAATGCTTCCCAGAAGACTTAATCCCCGACTGATACAGGCAGGGCTCAAAAACACAATTTAAAAAATCATAGAAAAATTCACATATTTTAAAACACACTCTGGTCTATTTAGAATGTGGGGTATGGTCTGATCTAAACAAACCCCCTCCCATCACACTGAGTTCCTTCCAAAATCCACTGGCAATAGTTAGAAGGGAAAAATATCATACCTGTTAAGTTCAAGTTCATTGAGGATGATAAAGGCAGAACCCATGAAATCCGATGTTGTCAGATCTCTGTCATATACCTACAGGAAGGAAAAAGCCGATATGACGTAAAAAGCAGAGGGCCGATGAGAGTTCTCAGATTAAGAAACACCCTCAGCTGGGAATTAAGACCTCCTAGGTCTGAAATGAGTGTGTACCATATAGTGAAGGCAGGACGGAGGGGACAAGATGACTCACGTGTGCCCATTTCTTCTACCCCAGTGAAAAAAGCAAAAAACGGAATTATTCGAAAAGACAGCCAGCCACAGTGTTTTGTATGCCTGAACGTCACGGACAATGGAGCACCCCTTGGAGTTAAACCGGTCTCTCATTATGATTTAGGATTTTCACAGTGAGCAGCGCTGCGGATGAAACGGGGTTTTGCTCAGGGTTCTAGAGAAACCCCATCCCACCCACAGCTGGGCAATTTTGGCCCAGATGTTAGAACCTTGAATGCTCCTGCCCTGGAAACTGAGAAAGCTCCATGAAGTATTAAATGGCCCCCGAGGAGGGACGCTTCGTGCTCAGACCGCTGCTGGAGGTGTAATAATTCTTCCACATTCCTTAGTTCAAGCACAATCAATGGACGGATAGTTTTCCCTCTGATTTTTCTGCAACTCCCAACTGAAATGTGCATTTCTGCAAAGGACAGAAAATCTCTTCTCCTTCCCAGGCTTTGAAGCCACAACTCAGAAATTAATTTGGGGGGTCCACTTTTCAGGGGATGGAGGTGGCGTGGAAATAATGGTTTTTTTCCCCCAAGGAGGGCACCTGGGAAAGGGGTCAGTTACCTTCACTCGGAGCTTTTGAGCCAGACTTTGGATGGGCAACACAACAATCTCATCCCACACAGGGTTCAAATTCTTGTAGATGACTTTGCTTTTGTACAGGGTCTTTCCGTTCAGTTTAAATTTCACATAGGGATCACTTGTGCCTTTAATAAAACAGAGAGAGAGAGAGAGAGAGAGAGAGAGGGGGGCAGAGACAAAGAGAATGCAAGACAGGATTTTACAAACTGTGGGTCTCCGTTAAGCAAAGATTCCTTTCAAGTTCCCAGCATTCTCCTTACCCTCCAAACACCCAAAACAAAGGTCTCCCCATGCAGGGATACGCGGCCTCAAAGGTGAGGGAGAGCGAGATAGGAGAATGAGGAACAGACAATTCTCCTTTGCCGGTAGCGGAAGAAGAGAAGAGAAATGGGCTCTTTGAACTTTTTCTTTTCTTTCCTTTTTGCTTTCATTGTAATCATGCCATGTGCTCCCCACAAAACAGTCGAGAAATAAAATCTAGCAAACCCTCCGGGGACTGCTAGGAACCCCCAGGCAGGATCCCAGCCCTCTTAAGAATGGCGCCCCTCAGGGCTGGAGCAATAGTACAGCAAGTAGGGCATTTGCCTTGCACGTGGCCAACCCGTGTTCGATTCCCAGCATCCCATATAGTCCCCCGAGCACCGCCAGGAGTAATTCCTGAGTGCAAAGCCAGGAGTAACCCCTGTGCCTCACCAGATGTGACCCAAAAAGCAAAAAAAAAAAAAAAAGAATGGCGCCCTTCAAGGATGTGTGTGGATGGAAAGAACCTGGGATTTGGGAATAATAATAATAACAATAATAATAATAATAATAATAATAATGATAAAGAAGTCAGGCTCCAGAATGGCTGGCTGAAAAGATGGGGCTTCAATGGTGAGATGTTATCCTACATAACGTGAGATACAACAATACTCACACAATGTCCTCTAATGAAATATTTTTTATCTATTTTATCAATTTTAGCTAATTTATCAATTTTATCAATTTTGATCTATTTTGATCAATTTTAGCTAATTATAACAAGCAATAGAAAATAAAATTATTCAGGCATATAATATGGACAGGCTTAGGGGTGGTTGGAAAAATTGGAAATAATGGTGGTTGGAAGGTGCAATAATGGTAGGACTGGTGCTGGAATACTGAATATAATAAATCATGAGCAACTTTAACAAATAAAAATAAAGATGGGACTTCAGTGACGGAGGAAGGCAGAAGTGAGGTGAAAAGAGAAAGTAAGGCTGGCACTGACGGGAGGCAGCTGGAAGAGTGTGCCCACGTGGGGGTGAGGTGGGCAAAGTGTCCTTTCTCCTTTCGTCCCAGACACCCCTCACCCGAGGGAGAGAGGCGAGCAGGGTCCCACACTGGCCAGCTGGAGCCACATCAGGAAGGACACTGCTGGCTATAACACCCGGCAGCCTTGAAACATGTGCCAAAGGGAAGGAGTAACAGGTACTAACACACACATATACACACAAAGATATACACAGATACACATATAGACACGCACAGAGATACACAGATATATACTCGCAGACACACACAGACACACACGGAGACACACACATACAGACACATACATACAGACACACACAGATAGACACACACAGACATACACACACAGACACACACATAGCCACAGGCATGCACACACACAGAACACACACAGACATACACACAGATACACACATACAGACACACTGATATATACACTTAGACACACACAAAGACACACACAGAGAGACACCAACAAACACAGACACACACAGAAATACACACACAGCCACAGGCACACACACACATACACACACACACATACACACACACACACACGCTGTGGGAGCAAGAAAAGGGCTGCTGCCCCACACTTTCCAGAATGACTGGGCAACCAGAGCTTTTGACAACCTTACACACACACACTCACACTCACACACACACACACACCACAAGGCCTTCCATACACAATCCAGGCCTGCAGGAGATGGACATGACCTCAAAGCTCCAGGTGACGGTCACTAACACTGACCCTCTCTTCACGGATATCTCTCCTGTCTCTCTGCTTTCACCCCACTTGTTACGTGTGTCCGCAGGGGTGTATGGACACAACAGCAGCTGTTTCCCAGCCATTCCACCTGGAACCCCCCTGACCACTATAAAGCCAAGTGAAAGACACTGGATCTTCCCTGATGAACCCAGATGCCGGGGCCAGAACGATAGGGCAGCTGGGAGGCGCTTGCCTTGTGTGGCGTGGCTGACCTGGGCTCGGTCCCCAGCATCCCTAAGGGTCTCTTGAGCAGGAGGGATTCCTGAGCACAGAGGACCCATGAGTATCACCAGGTGTAGGTTAAAAACCAAATTCCCCTCCCCCTCCACACACGCACGCACACACACAAACCCAACCTGGGCACAATTTGGACTCAGTTCTACAGTCTCACTTGCTTTACCATGAACACATACAGTCACACACGAAAGAAAATATAAGTCCAGGGGTGGAATTAGCAACCCCACTGAAGCTTGGTGCAAAAGGTGGCGATTAATGTAAACCTGAACACACACACACACACACACACACACACACACACACACATCCACATAGTCCAAGCACATTAACTATTCACAAAGCGGTAAACACAATGCCTTCACCAGCCATTCATGCCCTGAGACATCCCTTGGGAGGCAGCTGCCTCCCCGGTGTCCCTCAGGCTGACCTCTCTGGCCTGGTGAGTCAGACTTGGAACAACCCTTCTGCTATCGTTCGCGCTCTTAAAACAAAACAAAACAAAACAAGAAAAAACTGGGGAGGAGGGGGAGAAAAAACTATAATAAAAAAAAGGGGCCTTTAATTAAATGAAATTGTCACTCTGGGATCAGGCCTTCATGCTTGTCAGCGTCCCCTCAAAATAAACATCTCAGAACTCGATCCCCGTGGTGTCACTTTCTCCGAGGCAAAGCGGACTGGGGAATCCCCAGGCATCCTGGCAGCTACAAGAACGTTCCAACTGTTTCACGGGTGAACGGCGCCCGTGGCATGAAAGAAAACACGAATGTCTGGAATTAATAGGGGGAGAAAAAGGGAACGGGGCTTCCAAAGCCAAACAGGGGAGAGGGTGTCAAGTTAGTGCTGTGTTAATTGTGAGGGGGAGGGAAGAATGGGGGAAAGGGAAGGGGTGCGTGTGTGTGTGTGTGTGTGTGTGTGTGTGTGTGTGTGTGTGTGTGTGTGTGAGTGGGTGTGTGCGCGTGCCTGCACACATCGTGGATTTTCTCTGAGACTCTAAGTGCCTGTCCAGGCTGTGACATCTCAACTAGGCAGCTTCTGAGAGGGAGTCAAAATCCACCCAGGAATGCCCATTCAGATTCAACTGCTCTCCCCCCCCCCCCCCCCGGCTTAAATTAAGACTTAAATGCTCTTTCCAGAACAGGTACCCCCCAAACAAGGAGGTTCCTAAGGGTAGGAAAAAGTGTGAAGCTGGGTGAGCCCCCATACACCACCACCACACACGCCCAGCTGACAGTGGGGTGTACACTCTGGAATCACAGGGGTTCGGTGCTAGCAGAGAGGCACCCCATGCTCCCCGCCTGGCCACCAGCCCCCTGTGCTCCTGGAGTGGTACAGAGTCTGGACGTGAGTCCCCTCGGCTGTGGCTCAGTAGCTTGCCCGGCCCTCTGAGCACCACTGTCATGCCCCAGGCTGGACTGGGGGGATCACAGCAGCTCCAAGGGGTACCCCGAGAAGATTCCTCTCAGACCCGCCTTGTAGGCACAGGTTACCCCCCTAATGTAAGGATTAGGGGGTGAGTGGCACCATCCCTTGAACTTGACATACAGGCTGGCTCATGGATGAGACACACTCTCACTAAGAGATGAGAGGTCCAGGAGGGGTGGACAGAGGCCACTTCTGCAGGAGGGTCAGGCACCAAGGCGGGCGGCCATGAGGGCAGACTCAAGAAACAATAATCCAAGAAGGTCTCTGAGGCTGTCTAAACTACAGGGGTCTCCAAAAACCTAAAGCTGGGTTCCAGAAGAACTGAAAAAGCAGCATGTCTCTGTTTAGCCTTCTTTTATTTTTGGTTCAAGGACCAAATCCAGCTGTGCTCAGGGTTTACTCCCGGCTCTGTGCTTCGGGATCACCCCTGGCAGTGCTGGGGATTGAAACCTTAGATAGCCGTGCAAGGCAGGCACCCTCCTCTCGGACCATCTCTCAGCCTGGTTTTGTCTCTTAAAACAAAACAAAGTCATAGATAAAATAATAGGTCAGTGCCCTGATCCAGTCTGAAATGGGGAACAAAGGATCTCTCTCAAGCTCTCTCCTTCACACCAATCCTTCCAATGTGCCTGTTTCTTGGCTACTTGACAAGAAAAAACACAACTGGAATCAGTGGTCCAGACACAGAACTGATGCTCCACCAGGAACATCCCCCGGCAAGGCCTCCAATCCTGCAACACAGAGTTCCCCAAGTGGGTTTTTTATTTTTATTTTTTTGGTGGTGGGGGGGTGTTGGGGAGCGGAGAGAGACCACCCAGCAGTGCTCACGCTCTGCACTCAGAGATCACTCATGGTTAGTTCGGGGACCCGATGGGGTAAGAGATCAGGTTGGCCTCGTGCAAGGCAGATGTCCCACCTGCTGTACTATCTCTCTGGCTGCTTTTCTGATGCTTTTATCTCACTTTCAATTTATGGCTTTTTGCTTGTGTGTTTGTTTGGGGGCCACACTGGCGATGCTCAGGGGTTACTCTTGGCTCTGCGCTCGGGAATCACTCATGGCAGTGCTCAGGGCGCCCTATAGGGTGCCGGGGATCAAACCCAGGTCAGCCTAGTGCAAAGTAAGCACCCTATCTGCTGTCCTATTGCTTTAGCCCTCACTTTTCATTTATATATCTATTTTGCCTATTAGTTAGATGTTGTAAATGTGGAACCATGTTTCTGTAGTGGGGAGGTACGAGCTGTGTGTGTATGGGGCGAGGGGCGGGAATGGCAAATCGAAAGGTGGAAGCTCAGGGCCTTCTCCTGGGTCTGTGCTCAGGGTTCACTTGGTCCTTTGAAAGGTGTTGGAAATAGAGTGGGACCGAATGAACTTCTGGAGAGACAGACCCAGTAGCTCCGAGATGTGGAACTGCTGCGGGGGACACATCATTTCTTTTGATCTAACCCAGAGCAATTCCAGACTTGGGGGACAGAGAGGAGGAAGAGAAATAAAGAGGGGGTGACTGTCCAGGTTACTGCTGCTCTAGAACACCCCACCAGAGGTCTGATCTTGCTCCTACTCGATGCTCGTGTCCTCTGCTAGCTTGAACCTTAACTTCCGGACCCTCTTTTTTAGACCACCTTCTTACTGTCAAGGACATTCTCAGTTTTTAGTTTACCCATCGTAACTTTTTACAATTATAATTTCTTCTTTTTCTCTATTGGCTTTAAAAAATCTTTTCGATCATTTCTAGGGAGGGAAGAACATCTAACTAATAGGTGTTCAGCTAAAAAAATTACATTGTTATATAAAGCCAGGACCCAAAAAGACACCACAGACTCGAAATAAGCAACAAAACATATATCTAAGAAAATTGAATTGACCCAACAAACAGATGGAACTTAGAGAAGTAGAATATTCTCAGAAAAATCAGAAATATTGTTGCATGGACTGTCTATATGCTACGATTTTGGCCCTCTTCAAGGAGAGGGACAAAGTCTAATAACTCTAGACTTTGCTGGAAAGCTTCAGGGTAAAGTATGAGGATTCAACATTACGGTTTGGGGGTGGTTGGAGAGAGAGTGCAGCAGGCAAGTCTTGCTTGCTTGCACACGGTACACCTGGTTGATTTCTTTGACTCTGCATATGGACTCCTGAACTCCAGGAGTGATCTCTGAGCAAGAATCAGAAGTAGGCCCTAAGCACCATGGGGGTGGCCCAAAAATGAAAATAAAATAAAATTTAAGGTTAACTAATAGGGATAGATATAGAAAGTAACTTTAAATTTTTTAATGGAAAACTTGAAAGAATATGCTTTTAATCTAATGGAATCAGGGAGAAGTATTTAATGAGTACGCGTGGTTTATAGAGAACAGCAATAATAGGTTGGATACTAGTAATCATATTAAATGTGAATGGTATAACTTATTAGAAGACCATAAGTTAAAAGTCTCTGAAAAGGTCCAGACAGACAGTACAGCAGGGAAGGCACTTGCCTTGCATGTGGACGCCCTGGGTTCACTCCCCAGCACTCCATATGGTCCTCCAAGCACTGCCAGAAGTAATTTTTTGAGAGTAACGCAGAGCCAAGAGTAATCCCTGAACCTCCCTGGGTGCGGTCCTCTTCCCCCGAAAAAGCAAAGTCATTGTAAATACAGATATACTCTTTTTCGAAAATCAGAGATTCAAAAGAACTCGGCTGTTTTTTCCAGAAGGGAGCATAAACTGAGGTTACCATAACCATGCCACCGGACTCCGTGCCAGAGGCTGTTTCCACTCGGGGCGCCCCACAGAGGGGCTGGTGAGAGCCCTCCCCGCCCCAAGGGACCCAGCCCTGGCAGCCGACCTCCACTACCCAATGCCTCATGGAGAGCCCAGCAAGCTACCGAGAGTATCCCACCCGCACAGCAGAGCCTGGCAAGCTCCCCGTGGCATATTTGATATGCCAAAAACAGTAACCATAACAGGTCTCATTCCCCTGACCCTAAAAGAGCCTCCAATCATTGGGAAAGATGAGTAAGGAGAGGCTGCTAAAATTCTCAGTGCTGGGACGAATGGAGATGTTACTGGTGCCCGCTCGAGTAAACTGAAGAACAACGGGAGTACAGTGACACTATTTTGCCATCTGAGGCCCTGAGAGGTAGAAGCCAGGTGCCCAACTGCCAAGTCACAATGCTGGTTTTCCTATCAATTCTTTCAAGATTCCTATGAATGGGCTAACTCTTCTGTAGTTACTGCTGCATCCACTGCCAAGTCACAGATCAGTGGACCTAGGGCCTTCCCAAGGGTTTTCCTTCCTTCTGGAACAAAGAAGACAGCAGTGAACATCCTTCTTGCCATTATCCCCGGGAGATGGGCAGAGTCACTCTAGAAAGAGTTTTTGTGTTGGAATCAAAACTATTCCCTGTGTAAACACAAGATAAGTGTGACTGCTCTCTCACCACAAGCGCTCAGTGGCCAAGAGCTGCTTCCCCACCCGGGACTGTAGTTGCCGCCAACAGGTATGTGGGGGAACAGGGCCACCAGGCTGGTTGGTGAACAATGGCCGTTTATTCTTCCTCTGCCTCCTTCCTGTCTCACTCACTGCCCATATCCCTCCTCTCCTCTGACCCTCCTGCTCCTCTCCCTGCGCCCAGTGGGGCAGCCTTAGGCTAGAGCCCCACATCCAAAGGTTGGGGGAGCAACTACACACAGGTGAGGTAGCACAATCAACTTATGTCAAGCCCTTCCTTCCGGGGAAGCTCTTCTAAAACAAAGATCTCCTCCAGTGAGGAGATTCACCCAGGGGCAGGATTTCATCTAAGGACATCCTTCTCCTTTCCTTAGTCCTTAAACAATCATCTTAGGTTTACTTCTTAATATTCTTCCTAGTCATTTTGTATGGACACAGAAAGAGATATATTAATCTTATAGAGTGGCTCTCCTGGGAACATCTCACTATAGATCCCAGAATACAGTTCTAGGCCGGATTACTCCTTCCCAAGCTAGCAAGATCTTTTGTCCAGTCACTTTTCTTTGGGTCATGACAGAATTTGTCCACGACTTGTGCTCTTAAATTTAAGTTTTATGGCACTTGGCATATGGCAACTGTTTCAATGCCAGGGTAGCTCACAGCTTGCCCTGAGTCCATCCAGTCCCTTTGTCGGGACCCTCCCTCTGGGGTGCTAGGAACTAAGGGCAACTGAGGCTTAAGTCAAGTAAATATGACATACGCCCAATAGTAACTATTAATCAGAGTCAATTAACTCCCAAACTTAGCATTATAAAAGCATAGCATTAACTGTCTTCCTGTGTCTACACAAAAAGGACATTGCTCTAAAGTAAACTATGCAAAGGACATAAGGAAAGAGAAAAGCAATATTTCACTTACAAATACAAATCCAGAGTTCTCTGAAGAACCTGGCTTCACAAGCCACAGGTTCTGGTTAGGGGAAATGAGTGATTAACAGAGAGAGAAAGCAGAAAACAAACGAGAAGTTAAAGATGAATCCCGAGGAAATGGAAGTGCTCCAAGAGCAATGTGATGGGCATTACTCAGCAAACCTAAGCAACTGGGGGTAGAGGAGAAAGGTCAGAGGATAAATGGCAAATCAAAGTTAAACCTAAAATGTTTAGGGCTATAATCCAACAAGTCCCCTTCCAGTGCTGGCAGCCACTGTCCAGGACTGTTGATGACCACTGGGATGCCCTTTGTATGCACTTCTGTATCCAATACCAACACTGCGAGTTTCTCTCTTCCCACCAGCGGCAGGCCACAGGATGAATTTCTTTGATTTTCCCCCTGCTGTCTGGAGAAAACCTGGGCATCTTTCCCATACCCTGGTCGTGGGCTGATTTATCTCGCTCTGCCACTGACATTCTCGATCCTGTCACCTACCCCCACCACATTCTGCCTAATGCTTGTTTCTTGGTCCAGATTTGGGAAAGTCCTTATCGATGCAAACTGACCACTGGCTATCTGTCTAACTCAGCTGAGCCCTCTTCAATCCACAGAGCAATACTCTACTTTCATTCTGATTTTGTCAAATGCACCCAACCTTAATTGATGGCCTTGTCGCTGAACACTCTGCATAGCAGGCATTGTCCCACGACAAGATTTTTGAACTAGTTTAGCTATGCCAACCTGCCCCCGCTCCCCGTCCCCCAGTGCTGCTGCCTTGCTCCCATTTGCTTGACAGTCCCATTTAGGGTCCATCAGGAATCCTTTGAGTGTACAGAGAGAACAACACCCAGGTTAACTTATAATCCGGGAGTATAAATGGATCAGGGCCAAGCTTTAGGAATAAAAAGCTTGGCCCTAATAAAAATACGGCAGTGGCTTCTAATTAATTCAAAGGAAAAAAATAAATGTTAAAAAAGAAAGAAAGAAATAGGCTAAATCAAATGGACTGATCATTAAGATCACAGAGCATCAGAGTCAAGAACAAGGAGAAATCTACTTCCAGACCTTAGGACGCCCCACACAGATGTCACAAAGTCCGATCCTTGGAACAACCCTCTAGAGAAATGTTCCTGGGCTAGTCTCAGCCAGGGAAAGCCAGGTAAGATTTCTTTTGCCTACAAGGAGCCTCGCAAGTCGAGAAGGACGTGCACTTATAGGAACTGCTAAAGACAAAGAACAATGACAATGAAAACAAGCTGAAACGCTGCTCAATTGGCTTTACCAAATGCCACCCCCTAAAGAAACCAGCTCGCCTGGGCATCTGAGAACATGTTATTCACCTCAAAGCTCCGGGAGATGATTTGCATGCCCCGGATTTCCCAAGGAGCCTGGGAGATACTATAAGTATAGGTGCTAGATGCGCAAGCTTTGAAATCAGAACACTTTTCAATGCACGTACCCTGCTTGCCACTTTAGGGTGCTTACAGCAAGGGAAGGACAGGCATAGTCCTTCCAACTTGGCTCCCGTCACTTGCCACGGGGGCTGGCCAGAGCACCCAAGCGCAGCCAAATGGAGGGGGGGAAAGAGCAGGACGCCCCATCCTTGGAGGGGGTCCACAAACTGGCCCAGAGCTCTGGACGGCCCAACTCCTGGGCACTCCGGCTGGCTGCCACGCAAGGATCTTGCGCCATCTGGTGGCCAGAGGAGGTACTCCAGAGCAGAACACATTTTTGCCATGAAGCACAGCGGGGTGATGTTGGGTTCCAGGAAAATTGTGGAGTGGGAGAGGCAAGTGTGCAAGCAAGAAGTCGACTCTCCTACAAGCTCCAGCTTAACACACCATGGACACCAGGAAGGAAGAACAAATATTCAGGATGGATCAAGACCCACTTAGCAAACTAGCAAAATTGAAACTAAGTTCCCACTGAAGATGAGCTGCTATGAACAGAAAGGAGACCCGTCCAAGGGAGAAGCAGAAGAACGTGTGTGGACGGAGAATGAGCACAGGCTGAAGTGTGTCTCTCTCCAGAGAAGGAAGACTGGAGAGGGAGAGAAACGAATAAATGCTACAAGAAGGAGGCTGGAGAGATATATAGCACAGCGGGTGGGGGCGATACGCTGCATGATTTGTCTTGCTGGGGGCCAGGATTGACTGATTTCAGGCACCCCATAAGGTCTCCTGAGCCCACTGTAAGTGATACCTGAGTGCAGAGCTAGGAGTAAGCTGGTGGGTGGGGGAGAGAAGAGAGGAGAGGAGGAGAGGGAAAGGAGGAGAGGAGAGAGGAGGGGTGGGGAACGGAGGAGAGGACGGGGGTGGGGGGAGCCACAGAATAGAACCAAAAGGCTTGAAAAGGCTTTTGCCCACCACCTCCTCCCTGCAGCACAGAAGGATGCTCAACAGTGGCCAAGATGCCCGACCAGGAAGGAGCAGTGAGAGTGGCAGTTCTCCAGCAGAAACATGCCAGGGGGCACCTCATCCTGACTCCAGGCACAGCTGAGGGCCCCAGGGGTCCCTGCCGCTGAGAAGAAGGAACCAGGACCTGCTCTCTGCCCTGCGAATAAAGGGATGTTGAAAAAGGGCAGGGGACATAGCCGTGCCTCCAGACCCCGTGCCAGGCTGTTTCACTCGGAGTCACCCAGAGGCGGGCGGATTAGGCTCCTCCCAGCCCAAACAGAGCCAGCCCCGGCAGCCGAAAACCTCCAGAACTCACCCGACACCCTGCTCACGGCCGCTCTCCACACGCTCCAACGAGCCTCACCCATGCGTGAACCTATTCTTGGACCGCACGGCCGCAGCGCAACATCTCATACTTTACACCACTGATTTACCAAGAGTAGCACACCACATTTGATGGGGTTCAAAGCAGAAAGCAACCAATCTTAGGGGAAAGTATGACTACTTAAACAGATGTATATAAGCACAGAAGGCTCAACCTCTAACAGCATGTTACTAATCTCTCAGAGAAGGGCTTAGTGGCTCCCGGGTGAAATACAACAATCTTCACACACTTTCCTCTAAGAAACATTTTTTCATCATTTTTAATGGATTATTCATAACAAGCAATGCAAAATGAAGTATTTCAGCTCTGCCTTGGGGTCAGGGTCTGGGATTCGAGATGAAAACATTCAAAATATGGTGGTGGGAATGTGAAATGGTGGTGGCATTGGTGTTTGAATATTAAATGTAATCAAGTATTGTGAACAACTTTATAAAGATTACAGGAAAAAAAATGGAAAGGGGCAGGGGCCAGGGAAAGGCCAGTCACCAGCTACGCCTGGGCCAGCGGAATACTCCTTTTGATTTGTTTTTAACTGTATTTCTTTGGGGCCTGGGCTGGCAGTGCTGGCAGTGCTCAGAGCTCGCTTCTGGCACTCAGAAATCACTCCTGGCTAGCTCACATCCTAGGGTCACCAGGGATTGAACCTGGGTCAAGTGCATGTAAGGCAGATGCCCTCCCTGCTCTTCCCTGGCTCCAGCCCCCCCAGCTATACTTTTTAACAATAATGCTGACGTTACTATTATTTCACACCTGCAGTGCTGCTCTGTCACAGGGCTAGGATCCCTTCACTGTGCCCCACAGCCCTCCCCCCGACCAGGCCCCCAGTACCCACAGATCCAGACCCCTGTCTCCAGGGGCCCTGTCTAACCCCACGCTTGGTTACTGTCTCACCCTTTCTCTCACTTTACCTGGCACCCCACCCTCTGATTCCAGCCACGCTGCAGCCAATTGCAATATCCCATCTGTTCCTGTAACTGAAGAATCACTGTCCAGAGATGGCTTTCTTTGGTGCTCAGGCCAGACCTGGCAGTGCTCAGGGAAAGATCAGCCAACCCTACGGGGTGCCGAGGATCAAACCAGGGCCAGCCATGTGCAAAGCAAGTGCTGTCGCCCCTGTGCTATCACTGTGGCCCAGAGCTGATTTATTCAGTGTGTAGATCAGGAGTGTGGTTAGGAGAGCCTTCACTTCTTCAGTGCAAAACCGAGCTCTTCGTGCCCACAAACCCTCCAGCTCGGCCTCACACGCTCATTTATCGGCCATGCTTCAGAGACCCATACGTAAATCTCGAAAGAGGTCAAAAGACACAGTTAATCTCAGACCCGAACAGACTGAGATAAATCGGACAGGGGCGGGTTAGTCTGGTGCCCGCCCAAGCAGAGCCCCTGGCAGCCGCTTGCTTCCACAGTCCTAAATCGCCACCATACCCCTGGCCTGACTCCACTCATCTGAGGACAGATCCCACCAAGATATAACCTGCTGAAAATGCAGGTTTTGTGACTGAAATCTCCAGGCTTCCTTGGAGTTGGGGTGGGCTACCTCCCCTGACTTCTCAATACTCCTGGAAGCACTGGCAGTCACCCCCACGAACCAACTCCAGCGCCACCAGGAAAGCTCTCCTACCAGCCTTGCTTCAGAGACCCATAAATAAATCTTGAGAGCGATCAAAAGCTGCAGTTAAAGAAACTTTACCAAGGAAGAGATACGAATGGCCAAAAGGCACATGAAAAAGTGCTCTACATCACTAATCGTCAGAGAGATGCAGATCAAAACAACCATGAGATACCACCTCACACCACAGAGACTAGCACACATGCAAAAGAACAAAAGCAACCGCTGTTGGAGAAGATGTGGGGAGAAAGGGACCCTTCTACACTGCTGGTGGGAATGCCGGCTAGTTCAGCCCTTTTGGAAAACAGTATGGACGATTCTCAAAAAACTAGAGGGTGAGCTCCCATTTGACCCAGCAATACCACTGCTGGGAATATATCCCAGAAAAGCCAAAAAGTATAGTCGAAGTGACATATGCACTTATATGTTCACCGCAGCACTGTTTACAATAGCCAGAATCTGGAAAAAACCCGAGTGCCCTAGAACAGATGACTGGTTGAAGAAACTTTGGTACATCTATACAATGGAATACTATGCAGCTGTTAGAAAAAATGAGGTCATGACGTTTGCATATAAGTGGATCAACATGGAAAGTATCATGCTAAGTGAAATGAGTCAGAAAGAGACAGACATAGAAAGATTGCACTCATCTGTGGAATATAGAATAATAGACTATAAGACTAACGCCCAAGAATAGTAGAAATAAGTACCAGGAGATTGTTTCCATGGCTTGGAGGCTGGTCTCTCATTCTGGGTAACTCAGGGAAGGGACCACCAAGTAAAATGTGGTTGGAGGTCACGTGGGGGAAGAGTGATACGGGCCGAATACAGACTAGAGACTGAACACAATGGCCACTCAACACCTTTATTGCAAACCACAATACCTAATCAGAGAGAGAGAACAAAAGGGAATTCCCTGCCATAGTGGCAGGGTGGGGTGGGGGGAGACGGGACTGGGGAGGGGGGGAGGGATGTTGGGTTTACTGGTGGTGGAGAATGGGCACTGGTGAAGGGATGGGTTATCGAACTTTGTATGAGGGAAACATGAGCACAAAGATGTATGGATCTGTAACTGTACCCTCGCGATGACTCTCTAATTAAAAATAAACTAATAAAAAAAAAAGCTGCAGTTAAGCTTGGACCCACACATGGCTGAACAGACTGGGGTAGAGGGGGAGTGGGTTAGGCTGGTCCCCGCCCAAACAGAGCACCCTGGAAGCCACTTGCTCCCACAATCCAAAATCGCCACCATACCCTCAGCCTGACTCCACCGTCTTGGAACGGACTTCACTGAGATATAATCTGCTGAAAATTCTGGTATGTGAGTTTTGTGACTGAAATCTCCAGGCTTTCTCGGGTCAGGATGGACTACCTCCCCCTGCCTCCCTTTTTTTATGGAAGCCTCAGCAATCATATCCACACCCCAGTGGAAAAGCTACTCCAGCCTTACTGTCCAAATACCGAATGCCCTGAACAAACACCATGGCCTCTTAGCACCTGTATAGCACATAATGAACAAAAGGAAAAGGAGAGAGAGAGCAAGAAGGAAAACGCCCCCCCATAGAGGGAGGCTAGGGGCAGGGATGTGGGAGGTTGGGGGGTGGCCATAGGGAAACAGAGGACATTGGTGGTGGGAAATGAACACTGGTGGAGGGATGGGTGCTGGATCATCGTATTATGGCTGGCACCAATTATGAACAGCGTTGTAATGGTCCATCTCACGGATATTCAATTTAAAAAAAATTTTTTTAATGAGCTCTTTCTCCAGCTCACTGGCAATTCTGTAAAGAGAACCTTGAGACAGGCCGATGGTGGGCACTGGGTTCACCTGGTTGACCTGCGTCTGTGCCCACCAAACCAAGAAAGGAAGCGAGCCAGCACAGATGCTTCTGTCCCTGCCTTTGCTGTACTTCCTGCAGCAACTAAAATAAAATATTCACACGGCCCAATCAAAAACAAGGTTGAAACCAAGAGCCGTTTCATCTCCAAATGAAATTTCTGCCACGTAGGGGGTCGTGGGGAGGATGGATGCAGCAGAGGAGGGAACAAACAGCAAACAGTTAAGAGATTTCAAGTCAGATTCTATTTGACTGGGGAAAGAAAAATAGATGGAGGAGACTCAGGTCAGTGCGGGGTGTTGGGGGAAAATAAATTCCGAGATGGGGGCCTTTCTGTGCCGTCTCTCCGTGCCTGCCACTGGCACCAGAGGGGTGTTTTCTGAGACGGAAGGAGGATGGGGCGAACACAGGGGTGACACCTGGCATGCAGCCACCCCGGGCTCTGTCCCCAAAGGCAGAGAGGACCCTGAGCACTGCCAGGTGAGGCCTTGGTGCAGCTGGGGGGGGTGGTCCAGGGAGACCCCAGCAACACAGGGCCTGAGCAGGACCATCTCCTCAGACCCTGGTGTTGACTGAACACCAGCGCAGTTGGCAGGGAATCTCTCGGAAGGAGCCTTGAAATTCTGGGGCACCCCCAGAAAGTGGGGAGCACAAGCCCTGTGCACCCACAATGGCATCCACACCCCAACAGCGCTAGAGTGTGTCTCCCCCCCCACACTCCTGTCCAGCAGGCAGCAGGAAAGGGGTGCCGGGAACACCCTCGCCCACCTTCTCTGTCCCTGCCCTTTGACCCCACGATGAGACTCAAATTCTTCTTGGAAACAGTCAGAAGAAGTGCCCCACACAAAAACACAGCTGAGGAAGCTGAAACTGAAAGAGCCGTGGCATGGACCCCCGGTGAGAAGCCAGGTCACCCTCGCCATACCCCCAGAAGGGGCCCAATGAGTCCGAGTGGAGGGTCGAGGGTCGGCACTCAGGTTCCTCCTGCCCAGCATCCCCAGACACTTCCTGTTGTGAGAGTGATAACGGCTGTCAGGGGCAGGGAGGACCTGGGGGGCCTGGGCAAGCCCAGCATCCCAGCCGTCCCCCACCCAGAGCTTCCCTACGGGGAAGCCACAAGCTTGTCCCTTGGCCCCCAGAATAGATATGACTCGCAAAGCCACCATACAGGAAGTCCATCTCTCTGGGCCTGACACACGACTGTCATTATTACAACTTGGGGGTGCTCCCGAGCATTGTTCAGACGGCCCAGGGACCCCTCCCTGAAATTCTTCACCACCACCGGGGTCAAGCAGCGACACGAGGAATGACAAGGTGGTGTCAGGGGTCCATTGGGGCACCCCAGCCACGCCTGGGGGGCCATGAGGGGCCAGGACTCAACCCCAGCGCTGAGCATGCCAGGCATCTGCCCTGACCTCTCGGTCCCTCTATGGAATTTGTATTATTTGTGATTCGGACATGCCCAGTGGTGACATGAGTTTTGGGGACCACAGGCCATCCCCAGCAATGCAAACCCCATAGCCGAGGGAACAACAGAGTGCTGGTCTCATGTTGGCCAGGCCAAAGCTCTAAGCCTTCACCCACCTCCTAAGTGCCTCTCCCACAACCCTCAAACAGGAATGTCCACCCAGAAAGATGGCTTCACCCTGAAATGTTCAACTCTAGCAGAGAAAAGGAAGCAGAAGACAAGAAAGGGGAGAATGGCAAGCAGGGGCGTATCAGCACCTGTCACCAGGAACATCTGGAGATGGACGTTTCAGGGCAATTTGGTTCTGGGCTAAATAGAAAAGGGGGGCGGCTTTTGTCCCCAGCAGGGGCTCTGTCAGACTTGGGGGGCTGGGCAGGGAAACATTCTGCTCCAATCTGGAAAGGACATTTCCAAACACGCACACACAAAGGTGCTTCCAACACCCAAATTGCCCCCGTGCAAACCCCGGCACCTCTGTTCTGAAAATAAACACCTGTGCTGGGCCAAGGAGACAGAGCAGCCAGCTGGGTGAAGGCGGTGGGAATTCTCTCCACCTACAAGCCCCCTCAGAAAGGCGATCAGCCCTTAACTCCCCGGAGCCTCCCTTATCATGAGACGGCTGGTCGAAGGATGTCTTTCCCTTTTTTGCAATACTGCATGCTGGCCAGAAGAGGGCACCACGAGCACAGGCATCTGCAGCCAGAACCCGGTAACGCTTCCTCCTCTTCCAGATCAAGGGGAAAACGGGGTGCTCTTAAGGCAAGGGTTATTTTCCAGGAACAAATGAATGCTTGCATCTGTGCATGAAACACACTTGCACGTGCACACACATATACACGTGTGCACATACACGTGCGTGAACAAAGGCACGCATATTGTGTATACGCACACATGCACACACACATGGGCGCATGCATGCTCCCACTCACACAGCCATGTACCCTCCAGGGCCATCCACCTAAACCCTGGACAGAGCTCAGGTTTTTTTCCTGGCTCTGAAGTGTGTGTGTGGGGGGGGGTCTGGTCTCACTTCTACCCAGGGAGCCACTGGTGGCTGTCATCTTTGAACACACCTTCCCACATGCCCCAGGAAATCTCAAACCACAGCAGTGCATGGAAAGGCATCAGCACCGCTGGTAAGAACCTTCGTGGCCACTTCATCCCAGCAACAGCGAATGGTCTCCCAGCGAGGCGGAGAGGGTGCCCGCAGACTCCGGAGGAGTCCACCACTCCTAAGATGCTTTCAAAGGGGCCAGTGAGGACTGCTCTTCAACCACGAAGCCCCTCAGCCCCTTGACTCACCCCTTTCCTAGGGGCAGTGAGATAGGGACCCCCATTCCCGCTTCTCTTTCTCCCCACTGTGGGCACGTAGAAAAGGACACAGAAACCTAATGCCTGACACAACCAGGTTTAGGGTTTGGGTTTTGGGGTCACCTTTGGTGGTGCTCAGAACTCACTTCTGTCTCTGTGCTCAGGGGTCACTCCTGCTGGTGCTCAGGGGACCCTACAGGGTGCCAGGAATTGAAACCGGGTTGGCCACATGCAAGGCCAGTGCCTTCCCCGCTGTCCTACCGCTCCAGTCCCAGATCTGGGTTTTCTTACATCCTTTCATGTCCTCGTGCAGAAATTCTGCACGTTTCTTACAAGGGAATTCCACATTCCACGTGTCTCGTCAAGAAGCTCGTCATGGACACTGCCCACGGCCTGTCCCTTCACCCATGATTTAGGGGTACCTGGGGATGCCTTGCAGGGCTGAGCACCTGTCCCTGAACCCACATAGTCCATAACCCCTAAAACATTTTCCAGCTCCGTAACAACGGGTCTGCCAACTCATGGCCCAGACGATGATGTCCCAATCCAAAGAAAACACCCAACTCTTTCCTGGACAGAGAATGATTCAATGAGGGCAGATTTTCCCCCTAATATTTAAAACTTGGAGACGGTGTAACTGAGTCACACCATCCACCCCCACCCCCACCACACAGTGATCCATTCCAGGAAACACGGGCCCAGCATCCTCATCCGAACAGAAAGTCACTGCTTGTACCGTTGTTATTTAAAACTCGAAGGTTTCAGCACTAGACAGCTAGAACGGAGGTTAAGGCACTTTCCTCACATGTAGCTGAGCTGCATGTGAACCCCACAGGGTCTCCAGGAGTGATCCCTGAGCACCGCCATGTATAGCCCCTTCGAAATTAATTAATTAATTACGCATGTTAATTAATTAATTAATTAAACAGTCAGAGGACTCAACTCCTTACAAGGCAAAGAGTTGCTGGAACATCATAGCTGATGGCTTCAACATCGGATGAAGGATTTAGAGTGGGATTAAGGCACGTTTACAGAAGATGAAACCAAGGCACCCATAAAGCACAAAATCCTACAATCTGTGTAGAGGGCTGGGGTTTGACCCGAGGGAATTTGGGGCCTGGACACAGTGGATGGGGGTGCCCAGGGCACACAGACCCCATTTCTGGAGGCTGCCAGTGATTTCTTCATCACCCACAGGATGGGCAACGAGAGGGAACCCTCCTAACTCTGCCGTGGTGGTAACCTCCTCCGAGTGATTCATTGAGGCATGACGGTTTGGGGAGAAAGAGCCAGAAACGTCAGGAAACCCAGATGGGGGAGAGGAGAGGCCAGAACTTGTGCACAGCCCTGAGAAATCCACGCACACCACACAGAGGAGTTGCCAAACTGCCAAGGCAGGCGTTCCCAAGATGGAGGCCAGACCCTTCCTCGGGAAAGCCACTCCGTCTCCCAGGAGCCCAACTCAAGCCTCAGGTCACAACAACGAGCTCCCCCAGCTGACCACTGACCCACCACAGGCCCCAGCAGGGCGCAGGGCGGGAGATTCTGGGATCCCAGCACGCACGGTGCCCCTCATCTGCTATTTCAGGGATGAGATGCTCAGTGCCTCCCCCCATCATTCAAACTAGGGGTGATGCGCACAAGTGCACACGGGGCCTTGTGGTGTGTTGTGATCACAGATGCTTGTGGATAGGAACCAGCACTGGCCAAGGAGTAGGAAAAGGCAACTCTGGCTCACTCACAACTTCAGAGCCCAGGTGCCGGGTGATACAGAAAGGTGATGAGAGCAGAGGGGGGACTCTGACCGGAAAAATCAGGGTGCATTTCCAGGAGTTCAGGAAAAGGCCGTGGGGGACAGGCAGAGGGGGACAGAACATGGTTTAGAATCCACATTCCACCTGCAAAATCGATGGCCACGGGAAAACCGTGCCAGTCTGGGATGGGACAAACAGTCACGGAAAAAAAAAATACTCCAGTCTGAGACAGGATTAACGGCCATGGAAAAACTGCCCTAGTCTGCGACCAGGATAAATGGCCACAGAAAAACTGCTCCAGCCTCTGATAGGGACAAACAGCCTTGGAAAAACTGCTTCAGTCTGCCACTGGGACAAACGGCCACGGAGAAACCGCTCCAGTCTGAGACAGGGATCAATGGCCATGAAGAAAAGGCTTCAGTCTTGAGACAGAAAGGACAGTCACGGAAAACACTGCTCCAGCTGGGATGGGATGAACAGCCACAGACGCTGCCACCTGTTCTCACGGGTCACTGCTGAGGACCATCCTGGCTGCTCCACACCAGGACCGGCCGGTGCACTGCAGGTGCCCCCCAGGCCGGTGGCACTGGCTGCTGTGTGGGGACCGGGAGAGAGAGATTTGCACGCTGCGGGGATGGACACGGGGCCTTACCACAGCGATCGCGGATGACCAGGTTCCGGCCCTCCTTCAGGTGGATGGTCAGCAGGTAGGCGAAGGGGCCTGGGAGGTTGCCCACGG
Source organism: Sorex araneus (assembly GCF_027595985.1). Taxonomy (NCBI): domain Eukaryota; kingdom Metazoa; phylum Chordata; class Mammalia; order Eulipotyphla; family Soricidae; genus Sorex; species Sorex araneus. Next base: position 49,690,551 of record NC_073307.1, on the reverse strand, counting down.
CCTCTCCAGCTTCTTCCTGCATCTGCCCAGGCGGAGAGGAAGTTTGGTCATTTGTCTGGGTTTCGGGGGCCACGACATCGAAAATGGAGCTTGACTGAAGGGGACAGGAAGGTCCCTCGGGGCTCCCTCTCCCGGTGGGGGGTCCTCTCTCTGCTGCCCCCATTCTGAGAAGCTGCAAGCATTGATCTTTGTTTGTTTGTTTTAAGGCCACACCTGGCAGCGCCCAGGGGTCAGTTCAGGCAGTGCCTGGTGGATGCGATGTGGTGACTGAACCCGGCTGGCCGCAAGCAAGACCAGCACTTCACTGGCTGGCTGGAGGGCAAAGGGGAGGAGGAGCACCAAGCACCAAGCAGAGGAGCACCAAGATTTGGGGGGTGGGCATGAGGACAGAGGGTGCTGGCCTTGCTCGTGGCTGACCCGGGTTCCATCCCCAGCACCCCATGTGGTCCCCCAAGCAACATCAGGAGTGGAACCGAGTGCATCCAGTGCTGCTGCTTTGCCGAGGCGCGTCACTCACCGTCTGCTCGTCCGCATGCTGGGATGTCCCAGGGGGGTAGAGATCACCGCTGCCACAGAGGCCCTGCCAAGGCAATGGGGCCACAGTAAGGGATGGGAAGAACTGAGGCCAGGCCCCGCCCGGCCCTGTCCCCTCCCTCCGCCCACCCGAGAGTGTCCCGGCCGCTTCCCGGCCCACGTGGCACACCTCAGGCCGACTCGGGGTGTGCACTGGGCTTCCCGGGTGAGAATGAGAACAGGCCAGTCTCGCCAGGGTGCAGGCGGGTCTGGCGCCTCCAACTAGCAGGGTCCCTACTGGAAGGTGGGGGGTCGGCTGGTCCTGCCCAGGGGACACCCGCAGCCAGTGGGCAGCGGGAAGGCAGAGAGGTGCTGTGCTCTGGCAGGCAATAACAAGGGGGGGAGCTGCAGGCCTGGACGGAGCCGGACGCCAACTGCAATGGATCTCGAGACCCAGAACAGTGCCCACCCCAGCTCAGGGCAGTGGAAGGGGCGTCGGCCTGAGGTTTGATGGGATACGGGAGATCTGGCCCTGTCTTGGGCTTCTGAGGTGCCGTGTGGGACGTGTGTGTGGGGGGGGGTTCAGATTTGGGGGGTGGGCATGAGGACAGAGGGTGCTGGCCTTGCTCGTGGCTGATCCGGGTTCCATCCCCAGCACCCCGTGTGGTCCCCCAAGCACCACCAGGAGTGGAACGGAGTGCAGAGCCAGGAGTAAGCCGTAAGCACTGCTAGGTGTGGCCCCCAAACCAAAAACAAACAAACAAATAAATAAATAAATATTTCTTTTATAATTGAATCACAGTGACAGAGTAACAAAGGGTTTCCATCATCTAGTGTTTCAACTCCCTACATTTCCTACCAGCAATGTCCTCAGTTTCCCTCCTGCTCCCTCCCTCCGCCCCCTACCTCTATGGCAAACACTTTTCCTCTCTCTTTCCCTCTCTCTCTACCCTTCTCCCTCTCTCCCTCCCTCCTCCTTCCCATCCTCTCTCTCTCCCACCCCCTCTCTCTTTCCCTCTCTGTCTTCTGTCTCTCCCTGTGTCTCTGTCTGTCTCTGTCTGTCTCTGTCTGTCTGTCTCTCTCTGTCTCTGTGTCTGTCTCTGTCTCTCTCTCCTTTTGGGCATTATGGTTTGCAATACTGATGCCAAAAGATTACCGTATATATCCTTTTACCTGCTTTTGACACTCATTTCTTGTCCAGAGTGATCTTGTCCAACTATCATTGTCATGCTGGTCCCTTCGCAGTCCTAACTGCCCTTCACCTGCCCCCCACACACTTGGGACAAGCTTCCAAACATTGACCAGTCTTCCTGGCCCCTGTTCTCCCTGGCCTTGGTTATTAGTCTCATACTATATATTTTTTAAAGCCTCCACCCTCAGACCAGCACGCCACATGCGTTCTCTCCCCTGGGGGCCTTCCGAGACTGGGTGATAATGTTCACTGCATGACACCCTCCCCCCCCCCCCACCCCGTGAGCGTCACCACAGACAGGTGGTCCAGACGCATGCAGAGCCTCATGCTGCTGACAGGCAGGAAGTCGGCCACTCGCCCAAAGTGGAAATTAACGTGAAGAGTGACATTAACTCAACATTACTGCTGCTTTCCTCAGAGACAAGTCCCAGAACTTCAAGTTACGGTCCCCTCAGTTACAGTAACTGTCACGTCTCATTTATACACACCAAGCATGGAGCGTGGAACATTTTAAAGCAGCGCAGAAATGTGTGAGGAAAAAAAGCAGAGGAGGGCCAAGTTATGACTCCCAGATATGAAGGAGAGGCCCTTGCAATCTGCACACAGCTGAAGGTCTGACGCGGTCTAAGCTTCGTCCTGCTCAGTTAAGTTTGTAAAACTAGTGCGGGTGTATTGTAGACACGGTGACGACAACTGACGTCTTCTCCTCAGCAACTTCTGAGCTTTCACCTTCATCAGAAGACCAGAAAATGAGGCTGGAGCGATAGCACAGTGGGTAGGGTGTTTGCCTTGCTCACTGACGCTCTAGGTTCGATTCCCAGAATCCCATATCATCCCCCGAGCACAGCCAGGAGTAATTCCTGAGTGCAGAGCAAGGAGTAACCCCTGAGCATCGCTGGGTGTGACCCAAAAAAGAAAAAAAAAAAAGAAGACCAGAGAAGGGACTGAAGGAAGAGATAGCACAGCAGGGAGGACGCTTGCCATGCACGCAGCCGACCCAGGTTCAGTCCCCAGCGCCCCATAGGGTTGCCCGGGCACCACGGGGAGTAATTCCTGAGTGCAGAGCCAGGAGTGAATCTTGAGCAATGCTGGGTGAGGCGTGGCCCCAAAACCAAAACAAAAAGTCAACAAGAAAATCCCATCCTCTTTCGAGGTTCTTAGTATTATCAAACACTCTGGGTTTGGTTTCGGTGATTTCACCTTTGGATAAAGGAGCACAGAGCAAACCTGCTTTTGTTTGGCTTACTCGCTTGCCCAGGGCTATGGTGTCAATTTAACACACATATCCTGTGTGTAGCCACAATGAGGATAATTTCATCACTCCCCCACACCCCTACACACAAAAGTTTTGATATTTCAATGAGATCAGATCATTCCCTGATCCCTAACGCATGGGAACCCAAGATCTTAATTTTATCAGGTAGGTTTATCTTTTTCAGACTATCCTATTGATGGAATCATACAGTATGAAAAATTTTTGATGCTGGCATATCCCACTTAGCATCATGCCTCAAAACGCAAGCAAGTTGGTGTCTGTTATTAATGGCTTGCTTATTCCGTAAATAAAAATCCAAGGCTTATGGTCAGCAGTATTCCACTGTACAGATAGAACATAGCCCATTTTATCCCACGAAGTACAGGATTTTTAACCATTTCCAATGAATTGTTCCCAAGGAAGCATAGAGGATATACAAATAATTTTAAATATCATTAACAAGGGGGGGAGATAGTAAGAATTAGAAACACTGATTCTAGTCCATTGTGTAGATTTACTACATTCACCCATTTGATGCTGTTTTTAACCATTCCTAACAAATTGTTTTGAAGGATGCACAAGAAAGGATTGTGAATGTCACTAATTTTAAAATTTTATTACACAACAAGGCCATTTGCCTACAAATGTTCAGGAACAGGGCATTTCTGCATGAGGCAAATTTGCATGAAATTTGGGGAAATTTGCCTGAGGTAAACATGACTCATAAAACTCTTTCTTAGGGGCCAGAGAGTACAGTGGCTAGGGCATTGGTCTTTTTTTTTTTTTTTTTTTTTTTTTGCCTTTTGGGTCACACCCAGCGATGCACAGGGGTTACTCCTGGCTCTGAACTGAGGAATCACTCCTGGGGACCATATGGTACTCAGGGGACCATATGGGATGCTGGGATTCGAACCCGGGTTGGCTGTGTGCAAGGCAAACGCCCTACCCACTGTGCTATCACTCCAGCCCCGAGGGGCATTGGTCTTTCATGCAGCTGATTCCCCAAGGATCATTGGATCACCTGAGTACCACCAGGAGTAACCACTGAGCACAGGACTAGGAGTAAATCTGGAGCACAGCCAGGTGTGACCCCAAAACAAGACGAAAACAGTAACAACATTTCTCAGACAAGTGTTCCTATATCATTGCTGATTTTAACACTGGCAACTTTGCATACATCGTTACGAAATATAAATCCAGTTCGAAGACATCTGCATTTCGCTGTCCATCTACAAGGATGCAGTTTATTAAAAACTGCAACGTAAGTGGGAGCGGGTCAGCACGGCTGTAACGACCCTTTCGTGGGGGACGGAGGTGAGTCTGTGGTACTCGGGACTTACTCCCAGCTCTGTGCTCAGGGATCACTCCTGGCAGGCTCAGAGGATCCTATGGGATGTAAGGTAAGTGCCCTCCCTGCCATCCTATCACTTCAGCCTGGATGGGTCGATTATTTAATGAAAATCTTCTTGAGTCACTAGAATCTTTAGAGAAAGACAGCGATGGGAATAAACATCATTTTCCTGTTCTGTATGCTCAATGTGGGATCATCCAGGGGGCTGGAGAGATAGCACAGCGGGTAGGGCGTTTGCCTTGCACGCGGCCGACCCGGGTTCGAATCCCAGCATCCCATATGGTCCCCCTGAGCACCTCCAGGGGTAATTCCTGAGTGCATGAGCCAGGAATGACCCCTGTGCATTGCCGGGTGTGACCCAAAAAGCAAAAAAAAAAAAAAAAAAAAAAAAAAAAAAAAAAAAAAAATGTGGGATCATCCAAATACCAGCCCCCACGATGAGACTTTGCCCATGATGTACACACAGGAAGTCAATTCACCAATGATGTCAACAGTCCGGACTGTTTAAATTCGGTGGGAGGAAAGATAAACCCAGGCCCAGCAGAGCTGAAGCTGGCTTAGACGATGCCTCGTTGAATCTCTGAAAAGCACTGTGAGTACTTTCACGGGGAATAAGGGTATCCACAAGACAAGTCCACTTCCCTAACCCCCATTAAACACGGCGCATGGCAGGAACTCCGAAACACAAATAGCTACCCAATGTAGAGTCACAGAATGAGCCCTGGGCCGGAAAGATAGACAGATCTTCAACAGTGCCTGAGACAGTGAGGAAATCCAACCCGGCGCCCCCTGGCAGGCAGCAGATGTCAGGATTGTGATCTGATCTGGTCCACCAGATGTCTGCGTCTGCCCTGATTCCATCTGTACACAATTCTTCTTGGAAGGTCAAGGTGATGTATGTGCCTTGCTCACACAGCAAGACTGTTCTCTAACCTGCCTGGATTCTACTACTACTAGCTAAGCAACAAAATATGGCACAGACATCAACCTGCCAACCCCCATCCCCGGCCCCCAACCCCCACCCCCACCCCGTCAAAAGAGGGTACAAGACTGGGCAGCCAATTATTTGGATAGGAGCAGCGGAAATTTGGAAACACAGCTGTAACCATTCTATCTCTGAGCAGGTTTCTCTGGCTGCACCCATGCGAGAGAGTGGACATGGAGTGCTGCGGACGGAGGGTCCACCACCCCGAGTAGATTTACAATCTGTCCCTTGGCAGTTTTTTCAACCCCTCATCCAGTGCACCAGAGCTTCCCTATTCATATCCAAAGCCCATCATGTTGTTTGTTTGGGGGCCACACCCAGCAGTGCTCAGGGCTCACTCCTGGCTCTGCCCTCAGGGGGTCACTCCTGGCGGTGCTCGGGGATCGAACCCAGGTCAGCCGTGTGCAAGGCAAACACCATGCTATCGCTCCAGTCTTCCCTCCCACTTTTTTTTTTTTTTTGATTACTGGAGCTTTAAATCAGTGTCTCTCTGCCTGTTTTGCTTTTTCTCCATCTGTGGCCCCTTTCTGCCCTTATTTCCTTCCTGTGGTTCTCCTGTCCCCTGGTCTCATGTTGTGACCACCCCCCATTGTTGCTATTTCACCTGTGGGATCCCTTAGAATATCCTGGGACCCCAGGGAGTCTCTGGGTGAGAAACTGCTTTAAAGTAGCCAGACTGGCAGAGCCCCTGACACGGGCAAATGACTCTGCTCCATCAGCGGCATCCCCAGGCACACACCCCGGGTCAGCCGGGGGGTGTGACCTGCATGTTTGCTTTCGTGGCTGGCCAGGGTGGATCCAGCCTCCATGTCCCTGGGCTGAAATGCTGACAGGCAGCTTTTGCTGCCGGAATCAGAAAGCCCTGGATTCCAATCCCACTCGTGTGATGTCTGAGCATTGGTCCTGGTTCTAAGGGCTTTAAAATTCCAGACCCAGACACGCCTTGGGCAAGGGGCCAGCACCTTTAGGCGGACAGCAAGAAAAACCCGTCTGTCACTGCAAGGAATTGTGTGCACCGCCGAGCAGATGGGGGTGGATAAGCAGATAACCAGGAGCGCTCCCAGTACAGACATAAGCTCATGGCGCGTGCTCCTGGAGGGGGTGATGGCTCTTGTTGGGGAAGAATGAAAACCCAAAGTCAGTGGCGGAGGAGGAGAAGGTGAGAACTGACTGGCTTCCTGACAGATGGGGGTTGGGGGGGAAGAGGTGGTTCCTGCCCCTCCCCCTCTCCCAGCTCAGCAGCCCCACAGACTGCGCTGCACCATCCTCCCACTAGGGGGCGCTCCTACTTCCCGCTCGTGCCCCCAGCAGAGACAGTTGAGGGTCTGTGTCTCTGATCTAGCCTACACCGCCGGGGAATGCCCCAAGAGAGAGCCTACGGGGTTTCCTGGGCCAGGCTGCCGATAGAAAGTTACAGAAGGCCTGGAGAATGGAAAGGAGAGCTTCAGAGGTAACTGCCTTCTCCCAACCCTGCGTCTTTTCACCCCCAACCCCGCCCCATCCACTCTGTTTGGGAGCCACACCTGGCAGTGCTCAGCGCCATTCCTGGGGGTGCTCAGGGGACCCTTCAGCGCTGGGGCCCAACTCCAGGACTCTCCCGTGCAAGCAAATGCTCAAACTGTTGGGCCGTCTCTCCCTGGCCCTCACGCCCCTTCTTGGAGATGCCCCCGACATACTCCTGCATGGCCACACTTTGTTCTTGCTGTTCTCGCCTTCCGAAAGGCCTGGGCTGCAAGCCACTCACTCATGAACATCCTCCGGGACTTTGCACACACACACACACACACACACACACACACACACACACACACACACACACGCACACACACACGCCCATGACTCAGAAGGGGCCTGCCTCCTCCTCGCCAGCTCTGCCCCAGAGGCGGCCGCGAGAGCAAAGGTTCCCAAACTCGCCGCCTCCCTTTCAGAAGAGCAAGAACACATCTCAAAGCCCTCTGGACAGCGGCCTGCTTCAAGCCCGCAGAGGGGCCGCTGCCCAGGCCTGGGCTGCTCCGGGACATTCCCCCACCCCCCTCCCCCCCACTTCCAGGGCACATCATCACGCACTCTGCAAGACAGAGCCCCAGAACACAGGGTAGCACTGGCCCCAGCGGGTGATGGAGAACAGGGGAGGGCTGGGACAATTCTGGAGCAAAGCAGGACAAGGTAGAAAGAGGTCACGGCTGGGAAGGACCCTGGCCAGGGCCCCCCTCCCTTCCTCCTTAACATCATGAGCTGAAAGGGCAAAGTGGAGCAGAGGGGTGTCCGTGGCACCCTTGCTTCACATCGCGAGCTGTGGGCGGCTTCCAGCCTTCCTGGCCTGTTATAATTATGCTTCTCTGTGGTTATCACTGGACTGTGGTGGCCTACCAGTTTCTGGAAATTTCCCGATAGGACATCTCTCTCTCTCAGTCTGGCAGTTAGAACCTCCGAATGGGGGCTGGAGCAATAGCACAGCAGGGAGGGCCTTTGTCTCACATGCGGCCAACCCAGGTTCAATTCCCGGGATCCCATAGTGTCCCCCAAGCACTGCCAGGAATAATGCCTGAGTGCAGAGCCAGGGGGAACCCTTAAGCATCACCAAATGTGACCCCCCCCAAAAAAAAAGAAAGAAAAAGAAAACAAAACTGCAAATGTCCTGGAGAATGTCAGGGCAGAAGGTACTCCACAGTCCTGTGGCTGATAAACAGGGGTCCCGGGCAGGGTAATAAGCCACCACTGCCATTCTGCCTGTCTCTGAAGGGATGCTGGGGACAGAGAAGGACATTCTCTTCTCTGGCTGACCACCTGCTTTAAGGACACAGGCAGCCACAGTGCTCCCGCAGCATCCAAGTTGGCTTTGGCCCTTTCTGGACTGAGACCCTGGCTCTGACAGGTACTAATGGGTCCCCAAGTCCACTGTGACACACACGATCACAGAAAACAGCTTCTGAGACAGACGTGTGGCCGTCATGCCAGCAGGCGGGCATCCTGGCTCCCTCTGCACAAGCCGGAGAACAGGTCCTCTCTCCAGCCCCAGAGCCCGATGCTCAACCCCCAGCCCGACTCTGCGTCCACCTGAGACTCTGAAGCGCTCCCCCTCCCTCCTTCCTGTCCACCTACTCAGCGTGACCACTTCCTGTGGCTCTCAACTGGCGTCTAATCTAAACCGGAAGCTGGAAGTGGTCACTCTGCTTGTTTTTGTCCACCCTGGGCTTAATCTCCATCCCATCATCCACACCAGGGCGGAAACCAGAGGTGACTGTGTTTCTACATGTGGAACTGATTTTCACAAAGTCTGTGCAAGTGTCTCATTAAGAAAGATTGGGGGGTGGGGGAGTAGATGCTGGCTGGGGAAGGAAATGGGAAGAAAAAGCAAGAAAGAGGGAAAGAAGGAACTAAAAGTTCCTGCTCCTGGGGTCTTCATGATTCAACTGCCTCAAAATTCATCTGGCATTGCCTTCTCTCCCAGAAGGGAGCATAACATGATGCTCGCCATGACCATGCCACCAGGCCCCGTGCCAGGCTGTTTCACTTGGGGTGCCCCAGAGGGGGGCAGGTGAGAGCCCTCCCCGATCCGAGGGACCCAGCCCCCGAAGCCGAAAACCTCTAGAACTCAACCTCCAACCTCCACCATGCACACGGCTGCTCTCCACATGCTCCAGCCGAGCCTCACCCAGGAGGGAACCCCTGGAAAACCAGGTGTGCAGGACTTTGTGACACTTCATACCACATACCCTACCCATACTCCAAGAGTACCGCACCACAATTGATGGGGTTCAAAGTAGGAGGCAACCAATCTCAGAGGAAAAAAATTTTTTTACAGATATATATATATATGTACATATATAAAAGCACACAAGGCTCAACTTCTAACAACATGATCTCTTATAGAAGGGCTTAATGGCTCCTGGGTGGAATACCACAATCTTCACCCTCTTCCCTCTAAGGATACTTTTTTGCAGAATATTCAGCGGTTTTTCATAACAAACAATACAAAATATATTAGTTTGGTTCTGCTTTGGGTCAGGGATTGGGGTTCGGGATGGAAACCCCGAAATACAGTTGGTGGGAAAGTGTAATGGTGGTGGGATTGGTGTTTGATTATTAAATGTAATCAAATAGTGTGAACTACTTTATAAAGTAAAAGATTATATTAAAAAAATTAATCTGGCATCTAGGAGTACTTTTTGAATGGTCCTACCCACCCTGACTCCTTTCCACCCGAAATCAGCCCCTCTCCAAAGCAACGGAGTTTCTGTTTATTTTCGGGTCTTGTGGAAGCCACAGCGGGTAGTGCTTCAGGGGCCAGGAATAAGTTCAGCTCTAAAAGGAGATGGGGGAAGACACACAAAAGAATCTCAGAACCGAGCAGCTCGCTGCAGAGATGCCTCCGAACTTTGTGCCGGGACAATTTCACTGGGAGCAGGCGTCATCCCTCCACATGCCCCCGAAGAATCCTGGTGGCCACCAACTTCCAGGACCCAATGAGAAGTGCAGGTATGCAGGTTCAGTGAGGGCAAACTCCAGGCCTCGAGGGAGATGGGCTGCTCTTTCTCATTCTCCCCAACCCCCCCTACCAACTCCATCCCCATGGAACCCTGGAGGTCACACCCACAAACTGCCTCAAGCTGCTATTTAAGCTCCTTAATGGCCATGGTCCAGGGACACACAAAAGGATCTCAGGACCAAGCAGCTCACTACAGAGATTTCTCCAGATTATCTAAAATTTTGGAATTTCAGGAGTGTGCGGCTCTCGTAGCCACATGACATCTTATGCTATTCATAACAAGTAATACAGGGGAGAACATGGGGGAGACTGTCTGCCATAGAGGCAGGGGGAGGGGTGGGATGGGGGAAGGGATACTGGGGACATTGGTGGTGGAAGATATGCACTGGTGGAGGGTTGGGTGTTCAACCATTGAATGACTAAAACTCAAACATGCAAGTTTTGTAATTGTATCTCACGGTGACCCAATAAAAATTTTAAAATATCACTGTATGAGTGAAATGCAAACACAAAAGTTCAAAAGTTTGTAATTGTACGTCACAGTGATTATATAATAAAAAGTTTTTTAAAAATGAAATAAAATATAAATAAATATAAATAAATAAAGGAGAGGGGGAGGGTGGAAGGAGAGGAGGAAGAGAGAGAGAGGGAGAAGAAAAGTGCCTGCCATAGAGACAGGCTGAGGGGGGGTGTGTGGTGTGGGGGGGATGGGGGTGCAAGAAGGAAACTGGGGACATTGGCGGTGGGAAATGTGCACTGGTGAAGGGAGGGGTATTAGAATATTCTATGACTGAAACCCAATCGTGAATGACTTTGTAAATGTGTATCTCATGGTGATACAATTAGAAAAATAATTTAATAAAATAAAAATAAAAGATCAAAAAGTTAAGGGGCCGGAGCAATAGTATAGCGGGTAGGGCTTTTGCCTTGCACACGGCCGACCAGGGTTCGATTCCCAGCATCCCATATGGTCCTCCGAGCACCGCCAGGAGAAATTCCTGAGTGTAAAGCCAGGAGTAACCCTTGTGCATCACCAGGTGTGACCCAAAAAGCAAAGAACAAACAAACAAACTAAAAGATCAAAAAGTTAAAAAGTAAGAAAGAAAAGTAGAACTAGACCGGGCTAAGAAGTCAACTCCTGTCCAAACCACTCTCTATAAACGTGTTCTCTCTCTCTTTCTCCTCTCCTTCCACCCTCCCCCTCTCCTTTATTTATTTTCTTTACAGGTGCTCTCTTTCCACCCCAAAAATGTATCACTGATCCCAATGAACTCATGAACTAACGTCATAGTTAAGACATGAACAAAAGGGACCCGAGTAATTGTACAGTGGGGAAGGCACTTGCACGTGGCTGACCAGGGCTCAATCCCCAGCACCTCAGAGGGTCCTCCAATTGGAGGCCTGCCAAGGAGTGGACCCTAAGCACAGAGCCAGGGGTCCTCCTAGTCTCTACACCAAAACAGAAGGACATTGACAAAAGCTCTCTTAGTGTGAAGGTTTCCTCGGATTCCTGCCTCCCACAGAGATGAACTGAGCATATGCTGTGTGTGGGCAGGAGCCTCCTGAAAATAAAAACCCACCGGACAGGAGCACAGGCTCATCCTGGCCTCCCCAGCGAACCTGGCCTGGAAGAGAAGATACGCAAGGCAGGTTTTGCTCTGAGCCACACGAGGAACTGGATCTGCAGCTAGTGGGAGAGGCTGGGGCCCACCCATGGACTCCAACAAAGGCTGGGACAGGAAGCAGAGCCCAGGAAGCAGGCACAGAACAGTGCTCCGGGCTGCCCGGGTCTGGATCCCACTAGACAAGTGCCACTGGTCGTTGTGATAAGAACAGGCTAAGCAAATGCTCAAACCACTGGGCCATCTCTCTGGCCCTTGAGCCCCTTCTTTGACATTCCTGTGACAGGAAGAGAGAAGCAACAATTTTTTTTCTTTACGAAAGCAAGCTCAAGGGACCTGAGAGACAGTACAAGACTCTCACCTGGCACGCAGCCAAGCTGGGTTCCATCCCCAGCACTCCATATAGGGTCCCCTGAGCCCCACCTAGAATGATCCCTGAGTGGAGAGTCAGAAGTAAGTCCTGAGCACTGCTAGCTGTGGCCCCAAAATAAAATTAAAAACAAGCTTTAAAAAAAATGTTCAAGTGATAGGAAAAAACAAATTATCCAGAATAACCAATTTGATTGATTCTTTAGTGTGTTTATTAGTGACCACTGGCTTACCCCATTGGAGGTCAACACTTGTGGAGGTGAGCTGACAATGCCTATCCATCATCTCCTACAGTGCAGCCCTTCACCCCACCCCACTCCACCACTCTTCCCCAGACAAAGTTTCCCGAGGCAAAGCTCCCCCAGGATGTGCCTGCTGGCTCCCAGCTGGGTCTCACCTCACTGCACCCCAAATACCTCACTTCCTATCCACTTCCTGCCTGCCCTCTTTCTCCCTGTCCAATCCACTCCCTTCCCACCCAATCCACTCACCCCCCTGTCCAATCCACTCCCTTCCCACCCAATCCACTCCCCCCCTGTCCAACCCACTCCCTTCCCACCCAATCCACTTCCTCCTTGTCCAATCCCATGCTGGCCTAAACGCTGCCTCCTTTGGGGCACCTACCGTGGCCCCCCACATGCTCATCTCCTCCATCACAGAGCAGGGAGGGCACCCGGCTTCCAGGCTTGCCCAGATACCCCTGTACCCTACAGAGCTGCCTCCACAAAGAGGATCAACTGAAGCCCAGCTCCCTCCCTAACTCTATAGAAATAGTTAATTTCTATTTCTTGTGATCACTTGTACAAGGTTTGAGTGAAACCAGGTCTTTACATACTAATATTTAGCAAAACCTATTGAAATGTTACCAGCCAACAGGTAACTGGGATGATTACATATTTAATCTAAGCACCCTACCCTGTTTTCCTGATCAGTTAATAAGTAACAAGGAGATAACAATGACTCCAGTGTTTGATCCTACCTGTCACCTCTTTTATATTAAACTAGCTTCAAAGTTCACTCTGTTGACATTTTGATTAGTGGAGATGTATTTTTTAATGTACATAACAGTCAAGAAATAAAATTAGTATAAAAAAGGTTAGCAGTCATAAAAAAAAAGTAGTTATCAAAGAAATGGAAATGTAGAGTCAGAAGCAATAGGACAGTGGGGAGGGCATTTGCCTTGCATGTGACCAACCTCAGTTTGATCTCCGGCATACCCTATGGTCCCCCGGAGCCAGCCAGGAGTGATCCCAAAGTGCAAAACCAGGAGTAAGCCCTGGGCATCACAAGGTGTAGCCCAAGAACAAAACAAAAAATAAGAAACATCATGTTCAGGGGGATCTTCAAAAAATATATGCTGATTCATGTACTGTGTAAGAAAAATTTTAAAAATTGAATAAAGTATGATTTCAAAAATAATATGATCACAGCACCTACCAAATACCCAATGAAACCCCATGTAGGGCAAAATTAATAGGCTATGATGATCCAGAGACTCACAAGTGAATCTCAGAACGGAGCAGCTCACCCAGAGATGTTCCGGACCTTGCACGAGGCCAATTTCACCGGGTACCTCAGACGGGAGCAGGCATCATCCTTCCACCTGCCCCATACAAATCCTGGCAGCCACAAACCTCCAGAACCCAATGAAAAACCCAGGTATGTGGGACCCGTGACTGAAAATTCCAGGCCTCAAAGGGTCGAGATGCGTTTCTCCTTTCCATCTCCCCGCCCCTATGGGGTCCTGGCTGTCATGCCCACAAACTACCTCTGGGTGCTACGTAAGCGCATTAACAGCCATGATCCAGTGACTCACAAATGAATCTTGGAACCTATCAGCTCACTGCAGAGATGATTCCGGACTCCAACTGCTTAAAATTTTAGAATTCCAGGAGCTCTCGAGACCATGTGACATCTCATGCTATTTGTAACAAGCAACACAAAATAAATTATCTAGCATCTGCCTGTGAGGTAGGCTTGAATGGTGGTGGGAAAACTCGGAATAATGGTGGTGGGAAGGTGCAATGGTGGTGGGATTGGTGTTGAAATGTTGAATGTAATCAATTATGGTGAACAACTTTATGAAAAATAAAATAAACAAAAATTAATAGACTATGGTTCTAAAAGAAAAACTGACAATTCCAATTGAATAACTAATTTTATATGCAATTAAAACAATAACCTGTAGTGTAAAAAACAGTTATACCTTTACTAACTCAACATTGCAACCTACTTCAGGGCCATCAATGAATGAAGGAAGGAATGAAAGAAAAAAAGAAAGAAAGAAAGAAAGAAAGAAAGAAAGAAAGAAAGAAAGAAAGAAAGAAAGAAAGAAAGGAAGAAAGAAAGAAAGAAAGAAAGAAAGAAAGAAAGAAAGAAAGAAAGAAAGAAAGAAAGAAAGAAAGGGAAAGAAAGAAGGAAAGAAAGAAAGAAAGAAAGGGAAGGAAAGAAAGAAAGAAAGAAAGAAAGAAAGAAAGAAAGAAAGAAAGAAAGAAAGAAAGAAAGAAAAGGAAGGAAAGAAAGAAAAGGAAGGAAAGAAATGGAAAGAAAGAAAGAAAGAAAGAAAGAAAGAAAGAAAGAAAGAAAGAAAGAAAGAAAGAAAGAAAGAAAGAAAGAAAGAGAAGGAAAGAGAAGGAAAGAAAGAGAAAGAAATCCTTCATATCTCTTTCATTCAAATCACAATGAAGTTAGTAAAAATAATCTTATGTTTGGGTTTCCGTGCAGTTTATCCTAGAATGTAAGGTTTGTCTCAGGACTATATTTAATTCTTTTATCTTGTGGGAATACTCAAGCATTTTAAAACCATTCGGATTGCTAAGAACCTGCTTTGATTTGAGTTTGCATTCGTCTGAGAGAAGGGAGGCAGGTGGGGACACAGAACCTCAGAACATGTAAGTCTTTGACAATCAAAGAAGAAAAAAACACACTCTCAAATGCCTCTTCTGAAGAATAAACAGCCGGAGATAGTGTGGTATGGGTGGGACTAGGAGGGACAGAGAAGGAAAAGAGAGAGGAGAGAGCCGGGCACTTAGGTGAAAAGTCAGTATTCCACTCTTCCTCTCCATGCCAGGAGGGAAGAAAAAGAAAAATTCATGCAATAGGGCTTTCAAGTGTGCCCAGCCAGGTTATTTCGAATCGTTCTACAAGGCACAGAGGTGAACCCCGAGGCACTCGGGCACACGAGGTGTGATCAATATGACCTTCCTTGAAATGCTGGTAAGTGGCACTCCCCCGCCGGGAGGCTAACCACAAGAAAGACGTTAGCTCCGAAGAAAACATAAAAGGAAAGAGAAAGGGCCCAGCCCGGACTCACCTCTGCTTCTTCGGGAGCTTTTTCGCCCAGGGGAGAAGGCTGGGCTGGACCCGTGGCCCCACGGCTGGGGACGCTCTTGTTCTGGTCCAGAGAGACGCAGGCATCCTCCGGGTCCGTCTCCCCAGCCTGGAGTGCGCCCCCTTCCTCCTGGCTCCATTCCAGCTGCTCCTCGGAGTGCCTCACGGAGCTGCCGCTGCTCGGGGGCCCGATGCCGGCGGTGGACAGGCTGCTGGGCACCGAGGTGTAGGCCGACTGCGGCCCCGAGTAGGGCCGGCCTTCGGGGGGCAGGGCCTGGCTGTCCAGGAGGTCGGGCACCGACAGGCTGAGACGGCGGTCCAGGTGCGGAGCGGAGCCGAGGTCCAAGGCCTTGTGGGGGCTCTTTTTCACCTTCTTGCTGAAATTGATGAGCAGCGGCCGGGTGCGCTGTTTGAGGGAACCCCAGACGGACGGCTTGTCCAGGTCCATGGCAGCATGAAGGCCCGAGGGTTTGAGCAGTACCTGCGGAGCGAGAGAGGCCCCTGAGCACTCTGGTGTCCAGCCACTGTAGCCCCCCAACACTCACACTTCCCACTGGGGAATGAAGACAAAAACGGGGTGAATGGCCACCTAGGATGGGAAGAGGCATCTCTTGGGGGCTGCGTATGTAAAGATTTATTTATTCATTTGGAGGTGACACCCGGCTGTGCTCAGGGATTCCTCTGGGATCTGCACACAGGGATTAATCTAAGCGGGGCTCAGGGGACCGTATGAGGTGCCAGGGATCGAACCCCAGTCGGTTGAGTGCGACCAGCACCTGCACACTGTCCGGTGACTCTGTGCCTCTTCAGACCACGACAAGGTCTTTGCAGGAAGTGACCCACACCACAGAGACAAATGGAAGATTCCCTGATGGTTCTCAGCCTGCCGGCTGCCAGCAATCATCAACCAAGTGGAAAAAAAAGAAACCGTTTTTTAGCACCAGCCCTAACACTTCTGACCGAACTGAATGAGAAGAGGAAGGAAGATGGGGGGGTAGGAGGGGGATGCGGTGTTGTGCTTCAAAAGCAATGGGGTGCTTGGGGGCGGGGAAGGGGCTGCCTAGTGAGTAAATGTGCCAGAGAAAGATTTTCTTTTTCAGTTTTTAGTTGCATCACCATGAGAGACACAATGACAAAGTTGTTCCTGATTGGGTTTCAGTCGTACAATGTTCCAATACTCGTCCCCTCACCGGTGCACATTGCCCATCACCAAGTCCCTAGCTTCTCTCCTCCCAGTGCCCCCCATAGATGAGTGGATAAAGAAACTATAATCCATCTACACAATGGGATACTACGCAGCTGTTACGAAACTCTGAACTCCTGAAATGTGCTTATACATGGATGGACACAGAGAGTATCATGCTGAGTGAAATGAGTCAGAGGGAGAGGGACAGAGAATGATCACACTCATTTGCAGGATTTTTTAAATTGATTTTTCTGTCAGATTAATTCCAAGAGAGAGACACAATTCCAGGCGTTCTGAGACTGAGCCTGTCTGCTGTTGTTGTTTTCTTAAGTGACTCATCAAGATATTTTTCATCATGCCAGGGCAATTCCCCACTGTTGGGGTCTCAGCAGCCAGTCTGAGACCCTGGCCAAATCCCCTGCCCTTAGAAACAGAAACAGGCTCTCTTCAAACAGGGCCCCAAGGCCCTGTGCCAGCACTCCACCCAGAAGGGCTCCCTGGTCGAGGAGATAGTGGGATGAAACCTGAAAGTCACCGCTTGTCTGAGCTAAGCATACCCGGCCTTGGAAAGAGGGAACATAAATCATCAATTAACATCTGTAAAGGGCCCAGCAAAATGTTTACTTCAGAACTGATAACCAGCTGTCCATTCCACCCACTCCTCCCTAAAATTTCTTCTTTAAATATTGGTGTTTGAGCTTAATAAAACGAGAGTTGTGTTGACCTCCAACTCTCCCCTCTCTGCGTGGTTCTTTCTCGATGGCGGCGGTAGGGTGGCCGCGGTGCGCAGGGGGGCAGGGCAGAGGCTTCTTCCCTTCCCACTCCCTCTCCTATAGGGAGTAAGTCCGGTGGCTGGGGGATCATACTCCAGTTTGGCGGGGTCTAATGGCCAGGACCCTGACACCCCACCACAGTCTGCTCTAGTGGGCAGAAAAGTCAAAGCTACACTCAATACAATCACTGAACACCCAAAGGCACTTGGGGCGCAGGGACAGCTTGTGACAAATAAAGCCATGGAGAAAGCACGTAGAAAGGCTATTTGGCGGGGGAAGTGGTCAGGCCACCACATGCTACCAGCAGACCAGTTCCTGCCACCACTGACATGACACTCATGTGGCAAAGCCTCCAGGTGATGGGAAAACGAAAGGAAACCTAACGGGAAAACCAGAAAGAAGCGGGGTGAGGAAGGAAGCGGTGGGAGCTGTGGAGCAGATGACTTGCAAACCAGACTGAAGGAGGAATGAAAAGGACCCACGTAGAGGGACATCACCCCAGCCCAAGGGAGGAAGATGAAACTGAGACCCAGGCATAAGGCACTGGCAAGAGCAGTGCCCAATCAGGAATCACTTCTTTGTGCGGGGCGGGGGCTAGAGGAGGATTGAGTATTCGGGGGTCACACCTGGGGGTGCTCGGGGCTTACTCCTAGCAGGGCTCAGGGACCAGATGTGATGCCAGGGTTCTCAGCAAGCCTGGGCCCTTGTATCTTCCTATACCCTTGCTTTTTATTCTTTTTTTTTTCTTTTTGGGTCACACCCAGCAATGCACAGGGGTTATTCCTGGCTCATGCACTCAGGAATTACTCCTGGCGGTGCTCAGGGGACCATATGGGATGCTGGGAATCGAACCCAGGTCGGCCGCATGCAAGGCAAATGCCCTACCCACTGTGCTATTGCTCCAGCCCCAACCCTTGTTTTCTTGATGTCCAGACTGGAATATCTTATAGTCAGTCCTACAGTTCCAAAACTAAATGCTGAATATCAAGCACTGTCCAATAAACTACATAGTTTTTATTGGGGGGGTTGGGGGCCACAGCTGGTGGTGCTCAGGGCTTACTCCTGGAGCTTTGCTCAGAGAATCACTCCTGGTAGAGCTCTGGGGACCCTGTGGGGTACCAGGTATTGAACCTGGGTCGGCTACACCAAGGCAAGTGCCCTCCCTGCTGTCCTATTGCTCTGGTCCCTGAGCTACAAAGTCTTAACAAAACACACAGTAGAAAGGCAGACAATTGGCTTCTTCATATAACTCAAGTCTGAAAGCATAAATCGGTCCCCTCCAACCAAAAACTACCATTCCAACACCCAGCAGCAACTGTCCAGTGACTGCCATGTTCTGGTCACTCTTATTATCACAAGTGACCGCTTTCTCATTTGGGAATTACCTGCAGAGACAGAACACCTGGTTTCTGGCTAGGACCTGGCTGCTGGATGGATAATAATAAGCAGAAAATTTTAGTTTTCTGTCAAAACTCTCTGGGATGGGGGGGTGTGTTACTGTATGTCACTGAAGCTATTTTAGGGTAGTAAATGTGATTGAAAGGTGAGTCTAAAAGTCAAACATAAACTTAGAACAGTGAGAACCCATATGCATATTTCCCTGCACTATTTCTGGTGTAAAACGGAATGCATTGAGCAGAAAAAAAAAAAAACAGCACTGGGCGCCAAATCCCGGGATCAATGCAAATGTTTCAGAATACAAAGCAAAGACATCACTTTCAAAGACATCACTGAACCTATCCAAAAGGAAGGAGGAAATTTTACACACACACACACACACACACACACACACACACACACACACACGTCTCTTCAATTGGTGTCTCCCACACTTGAACAGTCCAAGGCATGAAGTAGGAAGTTGCTCCTACAATATAACTGTGCAAAGCATCACCCAGCTTCTGTCTGAGTCAACAGAAGCAGCTTCCCTTGGCCCAGAAGCAATCACAAATACTCCAGGCTGATGAAGACTTCCCGGCAATCCTCAAATTCTGTGGATAAGTGTATTGATGATCTCTACAAATGGACATCCAACTTCAAAACTCGAAGATCTCAATTCTCTAGGCCGAATTAGATTTTTAAAAATACAAAATAATCGTGTTCTCAGGCCAGAGAGTACCCTAGTCCAATCTCTGGCACCCCAGATGGCTCCCCAAGCACCACCAGGAGTGATTCTCAGCAAAAAGCCAAAACTAAGTTCCCTGCCCGCCCCCAAAATAAAGAAAAGAAAAAAAAAAGAATCATGTTCTCAATAAAAAGTTAATAATAGGTCATAAAATGGAATAAATAGAACGGAAATCTAATTCACATGCAATCTCGTATCTTATGAGTCTTGAAAAATGTCTCAAAACTGTTTGGATGGGAAGGATCCAGGCAAAGGACCACATAATCTTCATCAGACACACCTGCTACTACTTAACTAGGGAGATCAGACAGACAGTACAGTGGGGAAGGCACTTAACTTGCATGTGGCTGACCGAAGTTCAAACCCTGACACCCCACAGGCTCTCCTGAACACCACTAGGAGTGTTCTCTGAGTGCAGAGCCAGGAGTCAGCCCCCAGCACCTCTAGGTGTGGCCCCAAGCCCCTGAGTATAACTGGTCGACCACAACTTCTCCTTTCCCTTGCTATTTTTAACTGGGCTTCATGTGATACCTGTGTTGGCATCGATACATGAGGTGGCATGTCAGCTGTAACAAGAAATAAGACAGAGTCTCCAGTTTTTTGTTCTTGGTTTTTTGAGGTTTTTTTGTTTTTGTTTTACTTTTTGGTTTTTGGTTGGGTTTTTTGTTTGTTTGTTTGTTTGTTTTGAGGGAGGTGGTTTCTGTTTTTATTTGTTTGGCCACACCCAGCGATGCTCAGGGGTTACTCCTGGCTCTGCACTCAGGAATTACTCCTGGAGGTGCTCAGGGGGGACAATATGGGATGACAGGGATCAAACCCAGGTCAACTGCGTGCAAGGCAAATGCCTTCCCGGCTGTGCTATCGCTCTAACCCCCAGTCTGCAGTTGGAAGCACCATAAACTCTCCACAAATGAGACACGCAAGAAGCAAATGGGCACATGTGAAGGGGAGGCAGGAAAAAGTGCAACGCCCCAGAGGGAGCAGGTATGCAGAGCCCACCCAGACTGCCAGAGCCCCAGCAAGCAGGGGGTGGGAGGACCAGATGAAGGGAGCTGAGGCGGGGGTCAAGGCCCCCACCTGTCTGTACTTCCAGCAAGAGGAACCAGCTCCAGAAGCTCCTGGGGCTGATGAACCCTTTGAGAGACGGAGACACAGCCAGGAAGCAGAGATGCAAGAGTGTGGAGCAAGCATGTAGAGCCGCACATCCTCATGGGCCGTCGTGAGGCCCCCACCGCACCCCGCAGCCCCCAGGATTATACTCCCCCGTGGCGGTGAAGCCATGAGAACATTAGACTTCAGGCTGGGTCTTAACTCATACCAAGTCCGGAGTTCCCACTTCTATATCCTCATCAGCAGTGCTCCATGGCCTGCCTCAACATCACAGGTAAGGACCAGGCAACACATTTGTCCATGCAGTGCTATGGGCCGAAACCCAGGTCTCTGGGTCTCAGCACTGCAGAATGGAGCAAGGAGTATCCCCAGCACTGGGGGCCGGGCCAACCTTTGTTGGTGACAGTTGAGTCTGTGGCCTGTAGTCCACCCTAGTTACGACCCTCTGTAAACCCAACAATGACTCCGTCTTATAGAAGATGGTTCCATGTATCACCGTCAGTCTCAGTCTCTAGTCTGGCGATGCTCCTTGTCATTGGGACCAGCAAAACCATTCCGGAATCCTATGTCTAAGAGACCCCCCCAGAGCCCCGCAAACACCACCTGCTGGAACCTCTAGGAAGGTACAGATCCAACAGACCACTTTGGTCTGCCTCTCCATTTTTTTTTTTCTGCCTGCACACAATGAGCTATTGGACAAGACTGACAAGAAAGATGCAGGCATGAGAGAGAACATTCTGTTGATTCAGACAGAAGTTGGGTGATGCTTTGCAGTTACATTGTGGGAACAACTTCCTACTTCATACCTTGGACTGTTCAAGTGTGGGACACACCAATCGAAGAGAGATGTGTGTGTTGTGTGTGTGTGTGTGTGTGTGTGTGTCTGTGAAATTTCCTCCTTCCTTTTGGACATGTTCAGTGATGTCTTTGAAAGACTTTGTATTGTGAAATACAAGATGGGCCGTTTTCTCCATTAAAAAGTCCTGCTTTTCAGAGAGTAAAGTGAGAATCATCTGCCACACAGGCCGAGGGGGAGTGGGAGGGGGGTATGCTAGGGTTCTTGGTGGTGGAACATGTGCACTGGTGAAGGGAGGGGTGTTTGATCACTGTATGACTGAGACTGGATCCTGAAAGCCCTGTAACTGTTCTCACAGTGACTCAATTAAAAAGAATAATTAAAAAAAAAAAAGTCCTGTTTTTCGAGACACCACCATCCTCTCAAACTCTGATAAAGCGATGGACTCGGCGAATCGGACCCTCTCGCCTAAAGACTTTGATTCCAAAGATGTAACACATTCGGGCATCCAGCGCAACATCCGATAACGATGCACTGGGACACCAAACTGGGCTACAACTCTGTGCTGCCGGGGGTGGATTTTTTTTTCCTCCCCACCCTGTCTTCCTGCACGGAAAGCGGCGGGCTGTCGGCACCCATGTGGCAGGCGCCATCTTCTATGACTCCAGACCCACAGGTATTCGGACTTTACTTTGGGGGCTCCCAGGAACTCATGGGAAGGGGGCGTAACCGGCTCGGCCCAGATAAATCCGGAGCCGCTGAGCGCGAATCGGACCCTCTCGCCTAAAGACTTTGAATTCAGAGACTTCTTACAGCAGTGCACTGGGACTGTGAGCTGGGCTATGTAATTTCTGGCAGAATTTTCCCTGGACTTTATACAGAAATCCAAAACCGCGCGGATGCGGACTTAACATTTATAATTGTCAGCAATGTGAAACGGTTCCATTTGAACAGGTCTGACTTGGGGGGGAAACTCCAAATAATAACAGTAAGGTTTTGTTGAAATATTGAAGGTTTTTAATGTAGCAGCCACCTCTGGACTGTGAACTAAGCAAAAGCCCCACGCTGGCCGACACGGCGTGGCGTACACCATACTGTGAGGTGCAGGAAGGGGGATGAGGGGGAAAAAGGAAAAAAAAAAGGGAAAAGGAAAAAGAAAAAAAAAAGAGAGAGAGAGAGAGAGTTATGTCAACTATAGTGAGTTTTGTGTTGAATTATGGAATGTAATCAAGGTAAAGAAAAAATGAAGTGAAATTCATTAGTTATACAGTAGGGGGTAGGGGGTGGGGGCGGGGGGTATACTGGGGTTTCTGGTGGTGGAATATGGGCATTGGTGAAGGGATGGGTGTTTGAATATTGTATAACTGACATATAAACCTGAGAACTTTGTAACTTTCCACATGGTGATTTAATAAACATTAAAAAAAATAAAATAAAAAAATAAACAGAGCCACTATCTTTAAGGATGGTGATTATGCAATAAAACTAATGACAATGAAAAAAAAAAAAGCGATGGACTCACGGAAAGCATCAAGACACAAGTGTGTGGAACTGGGAATTGAACTGTATTTTCTCCAGCAAAGTGGAGCTTTGAGAATCCTCAGAGAATGGAAACAGGGCTGTGCGCTTGGGAGAATGACGGGTTCTAGAAGCTACACGAGAGAGAAGGGTTTCCTCCAGGCTTGAAGAAATTGTGCAGGGGGAAAGGATTACTAAGAAAGAACAGGAGGGGCTAAGAAGATAGTCCAGCGGGGAGGGCACTTGCCTTGACACATGGCGGACCTGAGTTCGATCCCCAGCACCCCACAGGGTCCCCCAGCACCAGCACGAGTGATTCCTGAGTGCAGAGCCAGGAGTGACCTGAGCAATCGCCAGATGTGGCCCAACACCCCCCGCCCCATAAATAAATAAATAAATGAGCAGGAGCAAGCAGGAAACTCGTTACTATCTACATAAATGCATCCTCATGTATAAGAGATCCTAAAACCCCAACTCCTTTTTTCCCTCTTGGGCCAACCCTGCTGTGATCAGGGCTTACTCCTGGCTGGGTTCGGGGACCCTGCACTGCCCCGAGGAGCAAATCAGAGGTGTGAGTGTGCAAAGCAAGATCCTTAACTGCGCCAGTTCTGTCCCCAAACTCATTCCTCCCAAGAGATGCAGTTTAGCCGCAGAAAAACGCTGACATCAGAAACTAAAAATTAATACTGACGCCCCATCGCAGGGATGGATTGGGCATCACTGAAAAGATATGACTCAAGATACGCCGCACTACAGGGCCAAATCTCTATCATTATCTGCTGAAGATATTAATTATGCCAGCAATAGAACTTAATCAGAGCTGGGAAATTTGAATCTGAAGCCAAGCCCAAATCGTTATAAGGCCATCGGTGGCATGATGGGACTCGAGATAACCAAAATCGGAAAGATAAATCTATATTATTATGTGTCTCAGATATCAATTATGCTTACAACTGGATCTGAAGACAGCCTGAAAGAATTGGCAGAGATTGAAACCAAGCCCAACCCAGCCCCGTGGCTTCCCTGGGAGCTATTTCAACAAGGGCTTTAGAAACTGCATGGGACCCTCCAAGAAAGAAAGGTGTGGCTCTGGGGGCAAACAAAGTCCTTCTTCACACACTTAAATGGTAACATCGGTAGCAGTGCCGCTTCAAATTCATCCAAGCTTTCAAATTGGACATTTGGCCTAAAACAAATCCTAAAAATTGCCAACAGGATAAAATATTATATGCTGGCCTCGCCTCCCCCCCAAAAAAGGGTGAAAAATAAGAATGCTGGGGGGTTTTTGTGCTTTATTTGGGGGCCACACCTACCAATACTCAGGGCTTATTCCTGGCTCTGCACTCAGGGATCACTCCTGGCAAACTTAGGGACTATATGGGGTGTTGGGGATTGAACCCAGGTTGGTCACATGCAAGGCAAGCTCCCTACCCATTGTACAATCACTCCTGTCCCAAATATATAATTCGTTTGTTTGGGATCCACACCTGGCAGTGCTCAGGCATCACTCCTGGATGTACCTGGGGACAGATATGGTGCCAGAGATCAAACCCGGGTGAACCACCTAAAAGGCAAGCATCTTCCCCACTGTACCCTAGCACCAAAAGGGTTAAACAAGAGATAACCAACTCTTAATGGGCATTTTATAGAATCCGTGGTCAGCAGTGAAAGCTCTTACACATATTGTGCCCTAGTCCCTTTCATACTCAGTGCCAGGCTATTTTCACTTGGGGTACCCCAGAGGAGGGCAGGTGAGAACCCTCCCCACCCCAACAGACCCAGCCCCCGTAGCCAACCTCCACTACCCATGCTCCAGGCCACTTTCACATTATAAAGACACTTCCTACCCGTTTTCCGTAATTAACACACCATATCTGATGGAGTTCAGACAGTAGGCAACAAATCATAAGAGTTTTGTGTGTGTATATACATATACACACATACCTCTATATGTACACATACCTCTTGGAGAGCCCAGTAAGCTACCAAGAATATCCGCCCACATGGGCAGAGCCTGGCAAGCTACCCGTGGCATATTCAATATGCCAAAAACAGTAATGATGGGTCTCATTCCTCTGATCCTGAAAGAGCCTCCAATTGTTGGGAAAAAGAGGAAGGAGAGGCTGCTAAAATCTCAGGGCTGGGAGGAATAGAGACGTTACTAGTGCCCGCTCGAGTAAATCGACGAAAAAATGGGATGACAGTGACAGTGACAGTCCCTTTCAAAAGCAAGTTTAGGGTCCATCTTGTACTATGACACCTATGAAATGATCTATATCTTTTCTATACATGATCTGTGTACCCCATCCATTTTGCTACTAAACAGCATACAAAGCTTTAAAATATGCATTGAGGAATGACAACTGTTTTCCCAGCAAACTAAATGGAATACAGAAACATTTTAAACCACGGCAACCACGAATCGCAGATTTGCTCTCATAAGTCCCAGCAATACTGGTCTATGCAAGTCATCTACCCAACACAACTGCTCATGTTCAAAGTGGAAAGACAGATTCGGAGACATACAGATTAAAAATGTGATCTTCAATCAATCCTTTCCAAGGATCTTACAGTGCTTTCTCTGTAAGGAGACATTACATACACAGACAGACTTCGTAAAATTATATATTTAATAATCATTGCACCCTAACGATATCATAAAATTTCATTTACTGGCACATAATAACATAATGACACATTGCGACTTCAACTACAAAACTCCTTTTCCATACTAATTTTTTTTATCTCCTAAAATAAATCACCTTCACTAGATGCACATAGGAGATTATATAGCTGAAATAAAATGTATCCCATTTCACAACAATTAATGTCACAAAATGTACCCCATTTCATGACAATAATGTATCATAACCATGAGTAGGGGAGTGACTATACTGACTTATTAGTTTCCAAAGAAACTCGTATTTGTCTAATTACATTCATTTGATATAGACAAGATTTTATGATGTTTTTCATTAATGAGTTTTACACTGTGTTCACTCCAGAAGAGAAAAATGGGGGGCCAGAGTGAGACTACAGTTGATCTTAGCCAAAAGGTCAGAAAGCAATTAGGGGCCCAGAGCATCCATACAGCAGGTAGGGCACTTACCTTGCATACAGCTGATCCAGGTTTAATTCCTGGCATTCCCTAGGGCCCCCCAAACTCTGCCAAGAGTGGTCCCTAAGCACAGAACCAGGAGTAAGTCCTGAGCATAGCTAAGTGTGGCCCCAAATTAAAAAACAAAGCAAAAAAAACATAGATATGGCTCTACCCTAGATTTTCTTCACAGTCCAGGTTAAACCTATAAAAATGATTTCTTTTAGATCTAGTCAATATTATCCACAGCCATCATGAAAGACAATTACTTGGAACATGAGAAAAACCACCAAGTCCAGAAGCCTGGATTTCATGCAGTCAGACACCCAGGCAGACAAACACCATCTCCAAACGGTCCGTAAGCTGAGCATGTGTTAACAGTTCCCAGTGATCACATGCACGTCGGAGCTAACTCTTTCACCGTTTATAAAAATCCCGCACATTTTTCCCTAAATAATCACAGGAGGAAAAAAATATTCTTGACTTACCATAAAACTGTCTCCAGATGAGGGAACTGAGAACTGAGGACCACGTCGTGGGTGGCCAGCTGGTCCTGGTGGTGACGATGCCCCCAGTGGCCCTGCCCAGGTGGTCTGACTCACCAAGAGACCAAGTCAGCAGCTAAAGCAATGTTTGGAAATGTCGCTAAGCCCGCAGGTCTTCCGAGTTTAAACGCCAGAGTCTGCACGCCAGGCCTGCTCCCCACTCAAGCCTCCCCACCACCCCATCTATGACCTCTCTCCTCCCCTCAAAGCCAAAGCAGAGAGGAAATGGGATGGAGGTTCAATAGCCTCCACAGGGCCTCTGGGCCTCCTCTCTTCCTCCAACTGGGCAGAGACTGTGTGCTCAGCTTGTGTGAAATAAGAGAGGTTGAGGAAAAGGCAGCTGAAATTGGCGTGGCAACACAAACCAACCCTTCAACTCTGACAATGAGCAAGTCCAATGAAAGGACCTGCAGAAGGGAGTTTGTCTCACCAGCTTCCCTCTGCCGGGTTCGAGAGCCTCGTTATCGGAACAGCGCCAACAGGTGGCAAGTGGCACCCCCTCCCGCCACCCGGTGGACAGTGCAGGTCCCAGGAAAGGGTTTGAGAGAGTCATGGGGTATGCAAAGAAGAAACGTCGCCACCTCTTCCATTCAGACAGATCTCCTTGATCCTTTTAATTTCTATTTTTGTGTCTGTTGAATAATACATGGAATATCAATACCACAGTCCACGTTACATAATTTATGCGTAAATAGGCAAACTTGGCATTGAGTGTGCCGGCTCAAAAGGAAAAAAAAAACAGTCTCTGCTGATCTGAGTAGGTAAAGAGCTGAGAGAGAACATTTCTAGATCACCCAAACAATTCAATTGTTTAATCTGCTAGCAGAGGGAGAAAAAAAAATACACCAAAAACTCAACTAAACAAAGCTCCCGTGTAATACTAAGAAAAAAACTGTTTTTCTGCTTTAGGCAGAAATGACTAATTTTTCTGAACCATGTCTTTTTTGCTCTTTGAAAAGAGGGTTGGGTAACATGCATTAATACAAACCAGACAAGCAGAAAGAGGTCAAGATGCTTGCTTTTCAAACAAAATAGGATGTTTAAGATATGGCTAACCGTACCTCTGCTAATAATAGCTCTTCAATGGTACTATTCCTGGGGAATTCATTAAGCATCAAATTCATTTGTCTCAAGTTTTACCCTTGATAGTTCCAACGTCTACGGTGCTATTTCCATGACTTCACCTTGCTTGCATTCCTCAAAGGTAAGCACCGTTGGATTGAAGCAAAGGACAGAGAAAAAGATTTATATCTCAGTTCAAAGAAATGGCTCATTGGGCTGAGCTCATGCCTTGTGCGCAGGAGATCTGGGTTCGAGACTTGGCTCAGCATGAGGCCCCGAATACCACTGGGGAGGTGACTCCCCAAAGTACAGAGCCACGAGTAGTCCAGTTGGGCTCTCCAAAACAAAAAGGAAAATGCAAATCACTCAAGATGACTCACCCCTCACTGGTGCAGAAATGCAAACTCACAACATTCAAATCAACCCACCTGCCACCAGGTGGGGTGGGAGAAATCTGATTCTGTGGTGCCCTGATGAACACGCAGGGACCATGAGAGAGCAGACAAGGAGGGGTCAAGAGGCCAAGACCACACCTATGGGTGTTCTCAGCAATCAATTCTGTTTCTCCAGTCACAGCGTCCCTAGGCAAAGGGCCCAGGTCTCTGCATGAGCCAGCAGCACACTGGTGTAAATGCAAAACGTACAGGAGCATCAAGCACTCGTGGAAGGCAGGAGGGAGTTGAGAAGCCAACAAGGATAAACTGGAACACACAGATCCATGCACACATCCATCCAGCAAGTAGGTCCATGGCTGGGTATTTATCTACACGTGAAACTCGAATCTTCTCACATGGCTAAGGCTAACATGTGTAGACCTCTAATTCTTCATGAAATAATTAACCCCCCACCCCCCAAAAATGCAATGGCCACAAGGACCAAATTTACAAAGCAAGGGACAAATTTGTTAAGAGAGAACGGACATGGACAGACACGGAGGGTATCACACGGAGTGAAATGAGTCAGAGGGAGAGGGATAGACATTGGGAATGATCACATTTATTTGTGAGATATATTTTTTTTAAAAGAAAACACCACCACCATAGTATGAGAATAATACCAAAGACAATAAAACAAGAGCCAGGTGAACCAGTTCATTGTAGGAAGCTTGCAACAAGTTGCGGGGGGGGAGGGGGGCAGTTAGGACAGAGAAAGGACCACTATGACAATGAGAGTTGAAAATGATCACTCTGACAAGAACTGAGTGCCAAAAGGAGGTAAAAGGGCTGTACGTGATACTCTTTCAATAACAGTATTGCAAACCACAGTGCCTAAAAGGAGAGAGAGAGAGAGAGAGAGAGAGAGAGAGAGAGAGAGAGAGAGAGAGATCTGCCATAGAGGCAGGCAGGGGTTTTTTTCAGGGGGTTGTTGGTAAGGAAACTGGGGACATTAGTGGTAGGAAATGTACACTGGTGAAGGGACAGGTGTTGAAACATCGTATGACTGACACCCAACCATGAACAACTTTGTGTATCTTATGGTGATTCCATTTAAAAATAGAGATATTGTGAAGTTCATTCCCAATTCAATCAGCTTAACCAATGGCTGAATAAACAGCAGTACTCCTACATTATTTAAAAATAAAATAAAATAAAATAAAGAGATATTAACAATGACCCTGTGTTATATAGGGGCTATAAGTCATTCCTGGATCAAGGACTTTGCATGTTCTGGCTCCATACAAAAGTCAATAGAAGCATTCCCTAGAAACATGAGTCATCAGGATAGTGATGGGGTGTGTGTGGTGGGGGGAACCTTCAGCAATGCACCAGCTACTAAGGACCAGCACCAAGGTTTGAACCAGCTTTCCCCAACACCACCAACTTCTCCTGGAGGCTAGAGTTCAGTCGTTCCTAGGAGCCTCTCATCTACGTACCAATTAACCACAAGTCTAACACAAGACATTAAAACAGCAACCAAAAAGTGCCATGATGGCCAACTGCGTTCTGGTCAATGAGCTTACGGCGGAAGGGGGGGGTCTCTGAAAAGTGATGAGGGGGAAAATGGCAATAACTAGCAGGCGCCATGAGAAAGGAGCTAAAGAACATGCAGTGTGTGGGACCATCAAGGTTTTCAAAATTTCTGCCCCGTCACCATCCACGGCCACTTCCTGTTGGCATGTATGTGCAGGTACAACCTCCCTTTGGCCCCCTCTGAAACTGAGGGACCGGTGGGAAGAGTCAATGGTGTAATCAGGAGTCTATGGAGCCTCGATTAAAGCAGATTCTTCTGCTTTTAACCCAACACCTTTTTGTTTGCGTTTGTTTATGTTCAGGGCACCCTCCTGGCAGTGCTTGGGGGCCCATATGCAGTGCCAGGGGTCCAGGAGGGATTTGCCACATGCAAGACAAGCGCCTTAAATGCAGAATCATCTCTCTAGCCCACACCCAACACTCTTGTTCATTTTTTTGGGGGCCACACCCCGCAGTGCTCAGCTGACTCCTGTGTCTGTGCTCAGAGGTTACTCCTGAGAGGCTCGGGGGACCATCAAGGATGTAGGGGATCAAACCTAGGTTGGCTGCATGCAAGGCAAGGCCTTCCCTGCCGTTCTATCACTCCAACCCCAACCCAACATTTTTATTAGCCAGATGAGTCACCAGCAGGGACTCCTAAACACTTCGGAGGAGAACCCTTCCCCCCAATATAAACCATTAAAAAAATAAATTAGAGGTTCTATTTTTTATCAGTTACATGGAATGTAGAAATGGACTGCCCATGTGATTGTTTTCCAAGAGGTGGCATCCAGCAAATTCAGAAGACCTGTCCCTCTACTTTTTACACAGACATAGTCATCCCTCTTCTTTTTACACAGAGGCCACAACTTATAAGACTCTGAATTCATGTTTTACCCAACCTGGTGCCCAGCCACCAGCAAAGAGTTCGCACCCTCCACCATTGAACAAGACCCATTCCAGTGGCAAGATCTGAGCCGCCAGTGACAGTGGGGACAAAGAGAGGGGACCAGTGAAGTGTCTGCTGGTGGAGGAGGCCAGCCCCAAAGCCTAGTGGCAGAGTGTCCAGCAGGTCCAAATGTCATCCTGCAGAAACTCAGAACCCATCCAAAAGGCTCATGCTCTAGGGCTGGAGAGAGGGCACAGCAGGTAAGGCACTGGCTTTGTACATGGCAGACTCAGGTTCAATCCCCAGCACCCCAAGGGTCCCCTGAGCCCTGAGCCCTGAGTTCAAAGCCAGGAGGAGACCCTGAGCACTGCCAGGTGTGCCCCCTCCAGCCATCCCACCCCTCCCCCAAAAAATAGAGGTTGATGTGCTATTTCAACATTTTGTTTTAACTTTTTTTATTATTTCAACATTTTTATCTGGTCAGAGCAACAAGAACCATATCAAAGTTGCCGTCCTGGCATGGGTATATACTCCGGTGTGGGGCTTCTCATGGAACCAGATTTTTGCTGCAAGTTGTCAAGACAGGACCCCGGGGGCCGCACGCGTGTGAGGCCCCTCCGAAGCTGCACGAGCGTGAATCCAGACTCAGCTGAACCAATTTCAACATGGGCAGCTCCTTGCAGATTGTCTCCAGCCAGAGAACTAAGCCAAGACCCCATGCCCGCCCAGGAGGGGAAAGGTATTTCTCTCTCTCGCCTGTCCCTTCCCAGGAATGAAGGGCGTGGGGACCGCCATATTATGAACCACAGATGGGGTTTACAAGCTTGCAATGATCCAATATCAGGAAGAAATCTCCCTGGACTTAATTGTTAAAGTACAGAAATCCAAAACCGGTAGCGGCCTCTCGACCTCATTTCTCTTCACAACAGGTCTGACTCTAGTGGGGTGCTCCTAACAATAATGGTGAGGTTTGTGTTGAAATATTGAATGTAACCAAAGTAAATAGAAAGGAAAGTGAAATTTATCAGTTACAAGGCGGGGTGGGGGGGTGCAGGGTTGGGCGGGATGGGAGGTGTACTGTGGTTTTTCTTTTGGTGGTGGGATATGTGCACTGGTGAAGGGATGGTTGTTTCAGCATTGTATGACTAAGACTTAAGCCTGAAAGCATTATAATTTTCCACGTGGTGATTCAATAAAATAAAATTCTTATTAAAAAAAAAGTTGTCAAGACAACTATTTGCTGCAGTTCATCATCCCATAAACACACAGTACTCACTCCTGGTCAACCAGATGAGCATGACTGTCCACCGTGGGATGACTTCTGTGCAGAGACCACTGGACTAGCCTATCAATCTTGCTCTCCACGTCCCCACATATCGAGAGCTATAAGTAAGCCCCCCCAAGGTCCAAAAGGTACTGTTTCAGGCCACTCTTCTCTTAATTTTGCTCGTGCTCTCTCAGCGATTCCACCTTGTGGTAGCTGTGTCACTTAATACAACTGAGTCTGCCCGGAGTCCGTCACCGAGCTAATGTGAGGCAAAAATAGACAAGTCTCTATCCCCACAGGAAGGGATAAATTCACTGAAATTGTTGGTTTGCATGGTTATTCCGGGAGCGCCCGGGGATTTATCTTAATGTATTTTCCCATTTAGGGTATGTTAAAGGAAATCCATAGAAAAAAAATATGTGGCCCATCGCTCTGGAAGTAATTCCCAGGACACAGGCGTCATGTGAAATCTCCAATTACCACTGAAACACAGTTCAAGAACAGGAGGGCCTGCACTGCTGACACAAGGTGGAATCAGGTTAATATCAAATATAAATGGGCCCCACGCCAAGGAAACGGGGCACAGGAAACAGACGTTGCAAGGATGTGTGTGCAGAGACACGCCTGCCTCACATACAGAACTGTAGCTCAGCCGCTTCCCGAATGCAGCCATTAAATATTAACTTTCTGACACTCTGCAGCTGGGAAGATTATCTCTGAGCCAATGTTAAATGGAGAGCACACACACTTCCCAACTGAACCTGAGTTAACTGTGAGAGTTCTGTGGAACGAATGTCTACATGTGGGAGAGACGGGACATGGCTAACGACTAATTTTTCCAGTGTAGATAATATTTGCCTTTTAAAATAAACAGACCTGTACTACCTTTGGTATTGGCATAATACTGTTTGAGTAAATGCATGGGAAAGAAAAGACAATGTGTACAGTGGGTGTGTGGGTGTGTGTGTGTGTATGGTGTGTATGTGTGTATGCAAAGCTATCCTGGATGACAACTGGATTTGATGACCAACTCAGATCAATTGTTGGCGTCTGCCAGAAGGTTTGTTCTTGAAAGCAAAGAGTCCCCAGGCTCAGGGTGGGGGTGCTAGGGGCTGCCCTGGGCTTGGGGGAAACAGAGGGAGGGCTGAATGGTTCTGCTGTCATCCTGTCTGGGAACTCACATCAGAAACTAATGCTCCAGAGGGACCACAAGTGTCCTACAACTTCCTCAGGATAGTCACGACATGGCCACCAGGTCCAAAGTTAAGCCCAGGAAAGCCCACACAGACAGTCAGCACGTCACAGCCTACAGAGTACATTTGTACAGATGAAGCACAAGGCAGATCCCTCTGACAGCTGGAGGATAGGATCTGCACAAAGGGGGGACCCAAGTTCGATCTTTCTGCACCATGTGGCCCCCAGCATGGCCCGGGATGGGGCAGGAGGCCCCTGGGCACTGAGCTGCCCAGCCTGAGACACTGAGCACTGGGGACCCCTCTGCCCCACCAAAGAGAAATGAATGAAGTCTCGGGGCCAGAGCAATAATACAATGAGGAGGGCATTTGCCTTGAATGTGGCCAATGTGCGTTTGATCTCCGGCATCTCGTATGGCCCCCCGGTCTCTGCTAGGATGATCACTGAGTGCAGAGCCAGGAGCAGCACAGCCAGATACGGCCAAAAAGTATTTTTTTAAAAAGATAATGCAGTCTGTAATATCCAAGGCTAGGGAAAACAGGGGTCAGGAGGACTGGTCAATGGCTGGAAATTACCACCAGTGTGTGGGGGTTTAAGGGTAGGTAAGATAGAGAAGGGTCCAGTATGACAATAATAGTTGGAAATGATCACTCTGGACAAGAACTGAGTGATGAAAGTAGGTAAAGGGATATACATGATAATCTTTCAGCATCTGTATTGCAACCCATAATGCCAAAAATGAGAGAGAGAGAGAGAGAGAGAGAGAGAGAGAGAGAGAGAGAGAGAATGTCTGCCATAGAGAATAGAGGATGGCTGGGGTGGTGGGGATTTAGAGTGGGGAGGGAAATTGGGGACATTGGTGTTGGGAAATTATACTGATGGGGGGACGGGTGTTGGAACACTGCATGACTAAAACCCAATCATGAACAGTTTTGCAATGCTCTATCTCACAGTGATTCAATTCTTTATTTTAAAAATGCATTCTCTTCATGCACATGGTAAGAATGTATTCTTGGGAACTACATCCAATGTTGATTGAAATAGCTGTATCCTAACTGTAGCATTATGCTGCTGCTGATCCTACTTACTTGCCTCTGGCCAGAACAGACACTTCCAGAGACGGGAAAAGTATAAAATTCTGCACACGTGTTGGGACTCTGAAACCTGGGCTTTCCCCTTTCCTGGATGAGTTGGCTCCCTCACCTCCCTCCAAGATGTGATTCAGCACTGCCACCCCCTAGCCTATTTCGAATAAGCCACGCTGCTGTGATCTGTACTTAGAAATAATGCACAAACACACCCCAAAACAGGGAAAACCAAGGCACGACTCTCAGGACACTACGAAGAATTCCATGGATTTCATCCAGGGTTTCTAATCATTTTTGCCATTTTTTCTGCAGCTCTCTGCTATTTTTCTGCAGCTTCCACAGGGACAAAACAAGGAACCTTCCCAAAGGAGAGGAAAGAGCTCAAAGGAATCATCCACGTTGGGAAAGAAAGAAGAGAAGAGACCCCCTAGGGAAACCCAGTCTAGACTTGAGTGGACAGTCTTGACCATGAGCCAACAGTCCAGGCCCTGCTGGCAGGTGACTGAAAGCCTCAAGTGAGCTTCCTCTGGGCCAAGCATGCTCCAGGTTCATCCCACCAGCCCCATAATGGCAAAGTAAACACTCAAGACACTCCCAGGATGGGCAAAGTTCAGTGGCGCTGACTCGGGGGTCAAGCGGGAGGCAAGGGACAGAGCTTAGCCCAGAGAGGACCTCATGCCTCCTATCCAGGGTGGCCCATCCTGCCAGCACGCCCAGGCAAGGAGAAGGCTGCAGCCCCAGAAAGAAGGGGAGGGCAGGGGGAGCAAACAAAGGCCTACGGGGAGGTTGGTCTGTTGACTGATGAATGAGTCATCTGATCTGCTCTCACCACAGAGCAAACAACTCTTTCCGGTTGGGTCAGAGAGCGAGCGAGCATACGAGGGATTAAGGTGCAGGCCGTGCAGGGGCTGAGTCCAGTTTGATTCCAGGCACTACATGGTCCCCTCCAAGCATCATTCCTCGTCTCATGTCTCCAGCTCTAGCACTGAACCACCTACTTAGTTGACTGAGGATCGCCAGGAGGCCCCCAGGGTCTTCTAAGCACGACTGGGGAGCCCAGTGCCCTCGCAGAAAAACATGCATGGACCACCTCTGCATCTGGATGCTGTCCCTGGGGTGACATCTAAACAGTGACAGCTGTTACCAGCTGTGTTGGTAACAGGTCCGTGTTCCGTGCTCACCCAGTTATGCCGAGGCGTCTGATGGACAGGGGGTGGGAAATTCATGCTTCAGATGCTGGGTCCAAGAGTCACCTTTAACAAAGCCTGTTATAGCTGTGTGACAGTCCACACCTCTTGCCACCTGGACAAAGATCAACAGCCAAGGGGCTGGAGATATAGGACAGTGGGGAGGGCGCTTGCCTTACACACAGCCAACCCAGGGGTTCAGTCCTGGCATCCCATAGGGTCCCCCAAGTCCCGCCCAGAGTGATCCCTGAGAGCAGAGCCAGGAGGAAGCCCTGAGCATAGCCAGGTGTGGCCCATAAGCAAAAACAAACAAAAGACATAAATGATTTTAAATGTTTTCTTACACAAATACACACACACACATATCAGCCAACTGGGATAACAATGCAGGCCTTGAACGCTGACCTCAGAGACTATCCACCAAGCATCTGAGCATCAGGGCCAGAGCAATAGCACAGCGGGGAGGGCATTTGCCTTGCATGCGGCTGACCCAGATTCGATCCCTGGCATCCCATATGGTCTCCCAAGCACTGCCAGGAGTAATTCCTGAGTGCAGAGCCAGGAGTAACCCCTGAGCATCGCCAGGTGTGACCCAAAAATGTTAAAAAAGCATCTGAGCATCCTGGACACAGCACCACCCACCCTACCACCCACAAACACACACACACACACACATACACACACACACACACACACACACACACACATAAAGGGACTACAGACAGGCCAGATGCATTCCAGAAGGACTGATTTATGGGTGAGAGATTCATCCACCTATCTACCGTTCATAGGGAGAAGTGGTGTAAAAAGTTCAGACCTCATACACATGCATACATGTGCACTCAAAACACACGTGCACACACATCCCCACCCGGGAATTAAGAAACATTTTTTTTAAGTGTAGACCAGAAGATAGAGAGATAGTACAGTGTGGACAGGACACTTCTTGGAGGCAGGTGACCTGAGTTTCACTCCCCACACCCCATGTGGTCCCCTGAGCTCACCAGGAGTCATCTGTGAGTGCAGAGCCAGGAGTACACCCTGCGTACCACCAGGTACAGCCCCAAAACAAAAGACAAAAACACTGGCCGGAAGATATTTCTCTGCACCGGTGGGAAGTAGTGTCAGGTGGCACCGACCCAGATCACGGATCCTCTATTCACTTAACAAGGACGGGGCCTTTCACTCACCCCGAGCCCTCGGCACACAGAAGGACACAGGAGATGCCCCGTGTCGGTACCAGCTCTCAAATGAAAAGGCAGAAAAGAACTACTGTCAATATCAAAACCATCTATCTTCTAAAGAAAGCCGCATTGATTTTTCCACGCTTCTCTGGGTCTGTCAATGCCAGCGTGGGCCCGAGGAGCCGAAACAGACCATTCCCCTTTACACAGCCTCCAGCCCCTGGCCCTTTGCAGCTGCTCCAATGGCTCGGGAGAAGTGGGGAGCCAGTAGGAACACCCCAGCAAACCTTTCCACTAAAACAATATGGACGAGGTTTTCAACCTAATAGGATCCATGGTATAATCTTACAGCGATAGGAATCCCCCCCCCCCCCAAAAAAAAAACACCAGTTTCCTTAAAATTATGATAGGGGCCTCACATAGTACAGGGGGTAAAGCACCAGCCTTGTGTGTAGCCACCAATGCATGAGTCATGGGCCCCCAAAAAACAGTGAAGACACCCAAGTTTTGGAGACGGGAAAACATTACGCATGACAGAACCAATACCCAAAGCCAGGATGGTGTGAATCTATATCCCAAACTCACCCTTCTGAGTGAGTGCTGGCAGGTTCAGGGGGTCGCAGTGGGGGAGACGGGTCTCAAAGGAGGCGCCTGTGGAAGTTTACTCAGGGGTCTCCCTCACTCCTGCTTCTCCAGAGATGGTTTTCCTCCATCATTCCAACTACTAGAAGCACTGATCGTCCAATCCCCCCACAAGCTACCAGAGAAGCTGCTCAGAGCATAAAATCTGATAGGAAAAAAATACCAGGGATGCTTGACACGCTTTAAAGTGTTCAACAGAGGCCAGAACTATAGTACGGCAGGGAGAGCACTTGCGGCCGACCTGGGTTCCATCCCCGGCATCCGAGAGGGTCCCCTGAGCACCATCAGGTGTCATTCCTGAATGCAGAGCCAGGTATAAGCCCTGATCACTTGTTGGGTGTAGCCCCCAAACAAACAAAGAGTTAAGATAGTCAACAAATTGAAAGCATTTTTAATGGCTCTGACACCCAAGGATACCTGTCTTCAAATGACATCTGAAGGACAGCCGTGGCCACACAGGCCTGTTATCACACCAGCCAGCTAAGCCCTGAGGAAGCCACAACAGAGTAAAGAGGGAGGAGGTGAAAAGTGACGAGAGCATCGTCACGTCACGATGGAACCACTGAGAAGCTCCTGGGGCTCATTTCCGGGAAAACACACTCCTGAGTCAGGTCATGGTGTGACTCAGGGAGAGCCACGCAGGGCACTTTTCTCTTACTCCTTCAGACCTTTGAGGTGGAAAGTGAAGGCCTGATAAGCACAAGGTAGATAAGATAATCACCAGCAAAAAAAATCTCTCACGGGCCAGACCTGGCCGCTTCCTTCATGGGCCTCCGTCGCCACCAGCCAGAAGTAGCAGCAAAAACACAACAAGGAGAGATGCAGTCTTGGTGAGCCAATTATTTTAAAACTCTGTATTTTTTTTAAAAAAGTATATTTAGGGGCTGGAGCAATAGCACAGTGAGTAGGGCGTTTGCCTTGCATGTGGCCGACCCGGGTTCGATTCCCAGCCCCCATATGGTCCCCTGAGCACTGCCAGGAGTAATTCCTGAGTGCATGAGCCAGGAGTAACCCCTGTGCATCACAGGGTGTGACCCAAAAAGAAAAATAAATAAATAAATAAATAACGTATATTTATTTAACTTGCTCTTGCCCAAATAATAAAGGGCCATTTCTTACACACTGTACGTGAACTGGCTTCTCCTGGGCAGGAAGCTGCCCAATTATTAGAGACTGTGTCTATGGAACTAACTCACACAGTGGGGATGGAGCAACTGTTGGGCCAGAACAGGCAGTGCTCAGGGTTGACTCCTTGCTCAGTGCTCAGAGATCACTCCTAAAAGGGCTTAGGGGACCCTTATGGGATGCCAGGGATCAAACCTGGGTAAGCTTCGGGTAAGGCAAGTGCCTTCCCTGCTGCGTTATATCTCATGCCCACGCATGTGATCTGGGACTTATTTTTGGTCACTGAACACTCAGAACTGTAAACCATCACATTTTTATTTTGCAAACACCCACATTCCAGGATGCCCCAAACTGGGCCCCCGCTGACCCCAGTTTAAGCTCGGTTGTAAAGGGACATTCTTTCCAAGATGCTGCCAAATCTATGTCCTAAGAAGGGATTTTTCAGGATTCTGAGGGATTTTTTTTTTCCAGTATAGGCTTTGTGGCGGGTGTGGCGAGTAACTGCTATCAAGCCCAGGATGGAGCAGAATCCTCAGCATCCTGGTCTAGGGCTCAGAGAGACCTAATGAGAACCAGCCAGGCCAGGAACAGAAAGAGGGATGAAGGCAGTAAAATTTTAATAACTGGATGACTTGTACAAGCTATGGTGAGGTTCCGGGTTTCTTCTCCAAAGCAGGGACACTGCCAGGCAGAGCGACACGCTCAATGCATCTCTGGACACAACTAGGAAAAGTCACAAAACCTATTTGGTTTTCCCCGACAAAACGAAATCCCAGTGCTAGCGAGGCAGCTCTCCGCAATGAAGGGAAGCCCCAGCAATCACCTAGCTTCTAGGGGCCATGAGCTTCTAATGATCGGGGGGAAAGTTGGCAGCGGCTAGAAGTGATGAGGAAGGAGTTAATCAAAGAAGCCAATACTGATGTGTTTTTGCGAGCAACTAGAGTCACCGATTCCAACATTTGGGGGGCAGGAGTCACATGGTAATTCACATGGTTTCACAACACCCCCATCCTCCTCCCCCTCCTCCTCAGTTCTACCAGGATGACCTGTTAAAGATGCACAGAGCCAGCATCCGGGGGAACTTCCTCATCCGTCCTCGCGGGAGCTCCCATGAGATGCCAGCTTCCCTTCCGACTAAGACCATGCGTGCCAGGCACGGCTGCCCCAGCAGTTGCACCTGTCCCAACACGCCTGAAGGATTTCTGCAAAGTTGCCAACATGAGATGACAAGGAGGCAGGAGACACCTGACATGTGGAGACAAAGGCAGGTGAGGCGGAAGGAGAGGGCAGAGAAAAAGGGGGCGGTGCTCAGAGGAAATGGGGAGTGAACACTGCAGCGAGAGCTGGTGCCCACAAATGCAGCAACTGTTGAGGGCTGTGAGTCACCAGGGCATGCCACAGACCTACAAAGTCACCAGTGGACCCTGGAGTCTGAGCGGGCCAGCAGCCTGCATGTACCCCACTTACTCAAGGGAAACCCAGGAGATGGCGGTGCCACAGACCTCTGGAGGGAGGTCCAGCAACACTCCGAGCAGATGCCTCTTATGTACAGAATAGAGACTTTGCAGACAGCGGTGATGGGGCCACTTGGGTTCGAGCTATTGGGATGCTCTCTGCTGGCTAAACTCTCCCACTAAACCCCAGCATCTCCTCAACGTACAACGAAATCCTCCAGGGGCCAATGAGAGACAGCACAGAGCCCAGGGCGCTTGGGTCAGGGAACTGGCTTTGCGTGAAGCTGACCCAGACCCACTCCCCAGCAGCACAGGGTTCCCTGGATACTGCAAGGGACAGTCCTAGAGGTTCTTCACCTCTGCATGAAGGCCTGGAAGCCTCCAAAAATGCCAAGGTGGTCCCAGGTACTCAGTCTCCAATACTCTGAGGTCCAAACTCAATGAACCTTAGGCCTGCGCATTGACCTTTCAGTCAGGTTGCTTGAGAACTCCTGGGAGGCTCCAGAACTTCTGAGCATGGGCTGGGAGACCCCCCAAGAATTTATACATCAATCGATCTATCTACCGCTCTTACCCACCATCAACCCAGCCATTACCTATGAGGCACTGCAGGACAGTTAGATTTGTCTGACCATGACCCCAAGCCAGTACAACGACAGGCGCCTGTGCCTTCACCAGCAACACACGCCTACTTGCCATCCCTAGGGGAGCATGTGATTACACACACACACACACACACACACACACACACACACACACACACACACACTCACATATTGTCAGAGGATAGCATGTGTCTCCTTCGCAACAAAAGGCACACAACATGCCAACCCCAGACTCATGCAACGGCTTCCAAATAACAGCCACATGCTTTGCGCATGCCTTGGAACTCACCCCAGGTACCTAAGAGAACCTACATAATCTATCCTCCCCCTCCTAATCTTGTAACATCCACCACAGCACAATTTACCGAACTGCACTAACCAGGCTGCAGGACATAGAAAAGTATCCACGGAGGAAAACCAGGACGGACCTAAGTGATCCACAAGTGTGTTTTAACAATGGCACAGAAAGCACGACGCTTTGAGAACATGACATGGAGTTAAATTTGGAGGCCCAGCTTCCAGCGAGTCCTTGGGAGTGCAGGGTCTTGGTTGCTTTCCCACTTTGAGGACTCCCCTCCCCAAAGCTCCAACTCGGGTTACAAACACGATGAAGGAAATTACATGAAAGGACCTGAAATCTATTTGCACCATGCCTAACCAGAAGGAGGGCTGTTGTGCTGGCTGCTTCTCACTCATCCACATTCTCTGGGTATCAATATTCCTGTCTTTCTGCTGGGAGAAGTGTTACGTTCAGATGCATCACACAATCTACCAACAATTATCCACTGCTTCTCGACCCCCCCCCCCACCCAGACCAGTTCCTTCCTATCTCTGTCCTGCAACCCTCCTCCCAAAGCCCACCCAAAATCACTATTTTATCTTGAGGACCTTAGGAAACCACAGTATAATCTGAGAATCCAACATACACACCAATGATAGGACAATAAAGTAGACGCATAACATACTCAGCATTGGTCTGAATCATATTCTTTCCTCCAGGAGAATAGATTTGAATCCACTATGCTCAGGGATTATTCCTAGTGGGGACTGGGGGACTGTATGGAATGCTGGGGATCGAACCCATGTGGAATGTGGGTCAGGCAAGCGCCCTCCCCGCTGTGCTATTGCCCCAGCTCCTGTTGGCCAGGAGAATGGATTCGAGATCCAACCATGATTCTCTGGGAAGCAACAAAAGCAGCAGTTTGCAAATTTCAGCCAGTGCACAGTACAATCATATGGAAAGTTTCTTCCAACTCATACTGCTGAGACACAGACTCAGTTGAGCAGGGGACCCTATCAAGGGATATGGGGCATGGAATAAAGGGTCTACACTGCATGAGAGAGTATGGCTCTGTCCAAACATCCAGGACTGTCTCTACAAGCTTGGACAGCTCCACCCCAGAATGTCTGACTCCCACACAGGGCGGGGTTTCTGGGCTCCTGGGGGTACCTACAACACAGTACTGGCCTCGAGGAAATCAATGCCATGAGACAGGGAAATCTCAGTCTCATGGTGCCAAATGCCTGGGCCTCAGAAAACTCCAAATCGGTGTGACAGGATTAAGGGTGGGAAGGCCAGTGAGCAAAGGGGGGTCTTTGGAGATTAACTCAGAACAGATCCTAGGACATGAAACATCTGAATCCACCATGAATGCAGGACGCCTCCAGCTCTTCTCTTTGCCCAAAAACCCTGAGTCACCCTCTCCCCCGCTCTCCCACCCCCCACCTTCAGGGCCGTGCCTGAAGTCCTGGCAGAGGGGAAGGAGGCCAGGGTCAGCCACCCAAAGGCACTTCAGTGTCTGGTCAACTAGCCAGAAGGAGCTCAGTATAATGAAACAGAAGCCTCCGGCCACTCATTCTCATTTCTTTCCCATCCCAAATAAATACTCACTTTCCCGGTTACTTAGGCGTTGTTGTTTTGGTTTGGTTTTTTTCTCTTTTCCTCCTCCTTCTTCAAGAGGATGCTTCAAACTGTTTATCTTCCCCCAAATCTCACAAAATTCCCATCTTCCTGCCTGCTCCTCCCCCCTCTCTCCCTCCCTCCCTCCCCCAGAGGCCTCCCCTCCCCTCCCCGGGCCCTTTACTAGGACATGTTTGCTGGAGTCGGCCACATGTTTAGCCACACCTCCAAGGCAGGTTTCAACTCTCCAGAAAAAGCTGTCAGGGGTCCCCCTGTAGACTTCACTCTCAAATGAAGAGGGGGACAAAAACAAAAAATCTACCAAGCACCAAATGGGCAGAAATAATATCCCTCCAGGGCCTCCCAGGAGAAGGAAAAGCTTTCCACTTTCAGCAACTTCACCTAAATAGGGCCCCCCTTCCATTCTGGGGTCTCACTGCCAACAATGAGAAAGCAAGAACTCTCCACATGAGCTAACGTTATTTAAAATTCACAGGACAGCTGGAATTCTCCGCCTAGGCAGTACAGTGATGGAGGTTTACTCACACCTGGAGAAATTGTCGGGTGAGTTGGGGTGTATTGATGATTCAAAGGCCAAGGTGAAATTTTAGGGTTCCCCATCACTGCACCCCAGTGTTGTACATTTCCTGAGAGAGGAACACATACAGCTTTGGTAAATAAAGTTATGTTCCTGTGTGAATATAGATTTGCCTATATGCAAAAAGACTTTTCTTGGTGTAGCCATGATCTCTATACACCCGAAGGCTGTGTGTGGAAAGGAAATCTAGCTGAAATACGACCAAATCCTGGAACAATCTGGACATCAGCTGTGCGAATACAAAAGCCTCACTGAACTAAGTCTGGCAGACTGGCTCTCTCAAAACACAGGAAGAACACCAAAGAACTCATTTCACAATTTCATAAAACGGTTCTGTTCACCTTCTCACCCTGGGTGGGCTAAACCAACACAGAAACCCAAACATTCACATCAGTTTCAGGAGTATCAATATGAATTCTGGTTTCCACTGGCTCCATGGGGTGCTCGGAGCAAGATGGAGGTGAGGGAGCATGGGACCTTCCCAAGAGCCCCAGTTATCTTTAAGAAACACTTGCCCTGCCTCAGTTTCCCCGCCTGGAGTAGCAACTTCAGACGTGGCAGGAGAGTGAGCGTGCTGGTCTGGGGAGCTGGTTCTGCAGGACAAGGGGCACTTTGTGCCAAGATCTGGCTTGGGCCAGAGCTTCTCCCAACAACAGGAACTGGGGCAACGGCACAGCAGGGGCACTTGCCTTATACTCAGCCAACGGGTTAGACCCACAGCATCCCATATGGTCCCCCAATCCCCACCAGAAGTAAGCCTTGGGCATTGCAGGGTGTGGGGGAAAGGACAGAGGGAGCGATGAAAAGAGGGGGAGAGAGAAGGAGGGGAGAGAGACAGAGACAGAGAGACAGAAATATAGACAGAGAAACAGAGACAGAAATAGAGAATTCTGCCAAGTTTCAAAGAAGAAAGTTGAGTCACGGAGACTAAGTGTGAGGTACCACTGGTCTCTGTAAACCTTAACCCCCAAACCCCACTTTGCAACACGACCTGGGCCCCCAACCTCACACCACCGGGTCCCCAAAGCTGCCACCAACACCCGTGAAATCGTGGACCCGAGGCCTGACCCTCTCTGGTACAGCTGTTCTTGCCGCAAGTCCCAGAGGTGCCCTGGAAACTCTGGGCGCCCGCCACTATGCAGAGCGACTCCCGGGTCCCCGGTCCCCAATCCCCAACGGTACAGGAGTGTAGAGCGACAGAGACCCCACGGACGTAGCAGAAAGTGCGCTGGCGGGAGCGATGCGCGGCCAGCCGGCCGCCTCCTGCATTTTATAAGCGACCGGACGCTCCGCACCCTCAGGGCAGCCCTGGACTTTCTGCTCCCGGATGCGGCGGGCCAAACCCCCAGGAAAGGGGCGCACCGGAAACCACCCAAGGACCAGGATCCTCCCCGCAGACTCGGACGCTGCGCCCCCAAAGCACCTCCTTTACAACGCAAAGCAATCCCAGCCTCGCCCCCTCCCCCCCACCCCGGCCCCGACACCGCCCGGCCCGCAGCGCCCCGTTTCTGGGCCCAGACTCAGCAACTCTGGGGAGCAAGCGCCTCGGAATTCGCTGCCTGGGTCCAGTCCTTCAGGCCCCCAACTCCCCGCCTGCAGACGCCATCCCCACCCCGGTCCCCCGCGAGAGCCTTCCAGGGCTCTCCACCGCGCTCACCTGTGCTCACCTGTCCGAGGGGCGCGTCCCCGGGGTCCCCCTCACCTGCGCCCCTGCTCCGCCCGTGGCTGCTCGTGCGCCAGCTCCAGGACGCGCCTGGACGCACCGGGCAGGGGCGTCACCCGGAGCCGCCCCGCCTCCAGCACCGCCCCCTGGAGCCGCTGCTGCACCCCGCCGGGGGTGGGGGGCGGTGTCTGCGCTGCCCGGCTTAGGGTGGGAGACTCCCCGGTGCAGGAAGGTGCGGACCCTCCACGCCCCTCTCCCCCCCCCCCCGCCCCCCAGCCTATCTTGGCTCAGAAGGAAGTAGAAGAACTCCTCAACCCTCCGGTTTTAGTTTTGGTTTTGGGGCCATCCCTGAGGGCCGCCTGGCTGACTCCTGGCTCAGGAGTCCTCCTGGCGGGGCTCAAGAGAACCTATGGGGTTCCCAGGATCGAACCCGGGTCAGCGGCGTGCAATGCAAGCTCCCTCCCTCCCTGCTGAACTCACTCACTCTCTCTCTCTCTCTCTCTCTCTCTCTCTCTCTCTCTCTCTCTCTCTCTCTCTCTCTCTCTCTCTCTCTCTCTCTCTCTCTCTCTCTCTCTCTCTCTCTCTCTCTCTCTCTCTCTCTCTCTCTCCCCTCAAAGGTCTCAGAGGCGGTGCCCTGCTCCATACGGGGG
This sequence comes from Sorex araneus, assembly GCF_027595985.1. Lineage (NCBI taxonomy): Eukaryota > Metazoa > Chordata > Mammalia > Eulipotyphla > Soricidae > Sorex > Sorex araneus. The sequence goes on along the minus strand of NC_073307.1, from coordinate 49,645,838 downwards.
TCCCCTTGGCACCCTGGCCCAGGCTGAACAGTCCCAGGAGCCTGGCGCCTAGTGGGTGCTGGTGGGGGAAATAGGGGTGCACGAGGGGTCCGATGCTGTGTTTGACCTGGAGGTTTTCCTCTCTGAGGCTCAGGCTTCAGATATGTCCAGAGGGTCCCCAACTTCCCTTCTCAAAACCAAAAACGCCCCCAGCCTTGGCTGATGACTAGTTCCACTGTGGGATCCCCTAAATATTGACCTGGTTCTTCCTCCTCCTGCGTTTTCTGTTTCCTTCCTCTTTTCTTCACAAGCGACTCTTGCACCTTGCTTACTCTCTCTCCCTGCCCAGGCTCCTTCCTCATTCGCCCAGGAGTTGTGTCTATGGGGCACTGAATCCGGGCCAGAATCAGAAATGCCTGGGCACAACTCTGCACCCCAAAACAAACAAAACACCAGGGTTTGAAATCCAGAACAAGAGCAACAGTGTTATAGAAACTTGCTAAAGCGGGCAGGGCGGGGGGGTATAGGTTGGGGTGGGGGGGAACCTGCCTTCTCAAAACAGCCCCTGGTTAGCGGTGTGCCCAACGGGGACTTTTACTCACACCCCTGGCTTCCTGCTGGTATGGGAGGTCCCTAACCCCAATCCTGACCCTGAGCCTTGCTTGTTGTAAGCAAGCCAGCATGTATGTATACTGTCTCTGGATTCCAACTTTCCTTCTAGCAAATTCAATCAACGTGACTGCATTATGCGAATTCTAAGAAAGACTTTGGTTGCTCCTATTCGAGTATTTATGGCTGCATTTGGGGCCCCGGGGAAGCACTTAATAAAGCCTGCCTGATGGAATAGTAAAGAAGTAAAGAAGGGTGCACAGATTTTTTTTAAATCATAAAGCATAAGCACTTGGGAGAAAATACTAACAGAGGGGCCGGAGCGATAGCACAGCGGGTAGGGAGTTTGCCTTGCACGGGGCCGACCCCCGACCCAGGTTCGATCCCCGGCATCCCATATGGTCCCCCAAGCATTGCCAGGAGCAATTCCTGAGTGCAAAGCCAGGAGTAACCCCTGAGCATCGCTGGGTGTGACCCAAAAAGCAAAAAAAAAAAAAAAAAATACTAACAGAGCTCATCCCAGGCTTCATACTTAGCTATAAGAACCAGAGATGTGTATCCCAGCTACACACACCAATTTGGATGCAGAAGGGACGTTTCAGCTACCTGGTGAAGCACAGTTCCTAGTCTCCCTGGGATTCCAGCAAAGGAACTTCCAAATGCTGGAATAACGGAGCTGAAGGGACGGACAGACAGAGGCACAGGGTCCCACTAGCCCTGAAACCCGCAGCCCCATTCTGGAGAGGGGGAGGGAAGGACGAAGGTGAGGAGAAGAAGAAGCAATTAAGCCCCACTCAGAAGACAACCACTAATTCACATTATCTGGGAACCACACAGAAAGCTTTGCTCTTCATTCTCACCACAACAAAGTTTCTGCCTGGTGGTTCCTGCAGCCGACCGCAGGCTGAAGATAACAAACAGCCCCTTTCAACCAGGCGAGGCTCCCCAGAGCAAAACCTCTAAGATGCCAGCAGCCAAGGTCACACCTCTGCCCACTGGCCGGCATGCACCCTCCTGTCCAGCTCTCTCCTGGACCTGCTCAAAATTGTCATCTCGACTTTAGCATGTCAGGGGGCATCACAGATACGTAAAACAAATATGGACACAATGTAGCATTGAAATATATTCCTTTAAAATTTATTTTCATGTCCTTAACTGGATATATGTTCTCGGTACGTTTGTTGTGGTCACTATTCATTTGGCATCCCTTCCTATTAGTCAGTAAATATTTATTTCTAAAAATTGTGGAATTGCTGCAGAATTATTAAACATTTTATACTAGAAACATTTTCTCTCCAACATCAGGTGATTATCTAGAATTCTTTGTCATTTACAGGATCTTGTGAGGACATGTTTTTATAGTATATTATCCTTCACTATGATTATGTTAGCTGATACGTTTTGGTTGAAATTTACTTTTTAAATGATGTATAATAATTTGGGAGAACTGTTTCTAGAAGAAAAAAATGAAACTGTCATCTCTTCCTCTTGCATTCTGCCCAGGGGATGTTTGCTGTTTGCTCGAACCAATTTAATTGCACTCTGTAACCTCAGCTACACTTAGAAAAGCATCCAAGGCTCCTAGACCTCCCCTGGGAATTCTCAGGACACAGATGTTATGTGAACACGTGACTTAACTAGGATTTGAGGGGGCTGGAGCAATAGGACGGAGGTAGGGTGCTTGTCAGGCATATGGCTGGCCGATGTCCAACCCCCGGAACCCCTGAGCCCTACTGGAGGTGATTCCTGAGCACAGAGCCAGGAGTAACACCTGAGCACTGTAGGGTGTGGCCCCAAGCCCATTCCCCCCAGAAGGAGTAATATTTAGGACCCGAGCAATAATACAGTAGGGAGGGCATTTGCCCGGCATCCGGCCGGCCCAGCTTTAATCCCCAGCATCCCTTAGGGTCCCAGGCATCACCAGAAGTGATTCCCGAGTACCACCGGGTGTGACCCAACCCCCCTCCATGAAAAATGGGCGTGTTATAGAACAGGCTCTATAGAGGTCTATGCCTTTGTGCTGTGTCTTTGAGGAAATTGCTCTTCTTTGCCATGGTTCACGCACGTCATCCCTTTAGACCCCCTTCCTCTCCCTTTTGGGCGCTGGCTAAAGTGACTGGGAAGGTCCTTGCGGTGAGGGGGAGTGGGTGGTGGCCATGTCCTCACAGCCCTTTGATGGTGGCTCCTGGGGAATCTCCAGGGCAGCACAGCCTGGATCACGCAGGCAGACGTGGGGCGGGCCAGGGATCAAACCTGCAGGTGCTATAGTACCCCCCCCCAGGGTTCTGCAAACAGCCCTTGTAACTGTGTTTACTCTGGCCAGTTCCTGTGGAACCACGCATCGTGTGGATCACAGCGAGTGTGCTTCTGTTCTGCCGTGGCCCCTGTGGAAAGACAGGACCCCAGTGAGTCGCCTCGGCTCCTGGTCACCGCACTCAACGCTTGCCTGCAAGAGGACAGCGTGTTTCTGTTTCTTAAACAAAGGTGTGGCCCTTTCTAATTACTCAGAGACGGCCACGTGAAAGGAGGCAGCTCTAGTGGCCAGCCACGGCACTTCCTAGGCCAGTTAACAATGGTCCTCTGAGGAAGATTATTTGCCCGAATATCTAGACGCAGGAGTCCCCCCTCCCCCCGCCTGAGGACTCGGCCGGGAAAGTTTTCAGGTGCACCTTTCTCCAAGTCAGAGCGTTTCATGGGTGGTTTGGGTTTTAATGGGTAAATACATGGTCACTAAAAACAGCTAGTGATCATCCAGGACTGAAGTGGTCATCCTTAAATGATTGGTAACTCAGAAGACGAATTCCTAGAGTGTTCCATTCATTCATTCATCTGACCCATTTATGTGTCCAAATAGCAGATGGGGAAATTTATCCCAAATGGATGGGGGGGGGGGCTTCAGGGAAGGGCGGAGCCACCCCTGCAGTGCTCAGGGCTTACTCCTAGCTCTGTACTCAGAGACTCAGAGATCACTCTTGGCTCTGCTCGGGGAACCCTGTGGGATGCCAGGGTGAAGGTTGGGCCAGCTGTGTGTGAGACAAGTGCCTTAAACCCTGTTGCCCCCCCCCCTCTCTCACACACACACACACAACTGTTTTCCCTCTTGACTGGCCTATGAGAAGAAAGAAACTCAAGGAATTTTCGAGACCCACACATTAAAACCGATTCCTTCGTCCCTCTCGGAGAGCCTGGCAAAGTACTGAGAGTATCGCGCCCGCACAGCAGAGCCTGGCAAGCTACCTGTGGCATATTGGATGTGCCAAGAACAGTAACAAATAAGTCTCAGAATGAGAGACATTACTGGTGCCTGCTCAAACAAATCAATGAGCAACAGGATGACAGTGACAGTGACAGTGACACATTAAAATCAAAACCAGTTCTTCTTGCAATAAGACAGAACTCTGTGGACAGAACTACCGTCAAACTAGCATTAACCAGGCGGCCACACCCTTAAGGCTGTGATCAAGAGATCCTGGAGGGTCGGGCAGGGAACAGGCCATGTGTGACTATGGTTTCAGATGGAAACTGAAAGCTGTGGGCAGCTGCATGGGGCATATGCCCAAAGGCACTCAGCCACAACTACTAACTCACTTCCCAGCAAAGAAGGCAAATGGGTGACAGTGGACCCACTGTGTGCCCCACCCACCATGTGCCCAGTTTCATGCAAATGCTATGGAGAGGAGATAACTAATGGCTCGGTGAGGGTCAGCAACAGACACCAACATGATAGGAATGAGAGGGAAGGAGTGCTGAGGGTCATGTCTTCACGGAGCTTCTTTGGAGGGTGCAAGGCAGGGTCAAGTGCAGGAGACCAGGAGAAGTAGCAGCAGTGGCAGGGGCGGGGGGGGGGGGGGGGGGACTCCGGGGCCCCCAAGCTGGGTCTCTGGGGAGACTTGGCTCCTTCTGGGACCTGCACACTCTCAGCCAGAGAAATAGATCAGGTCAGGGAAGGGAGCCCGTAAAGCTTAATCAATCAGAAAGCCAGACTATTGGTGCCTAGGGAGAAATTCGAACTCTGCTTCATCTAAGAATGTTTGGATATTCGTTTCCTTGAGGGTTTTTTTTTTCCTGTTTGTTTGTTTGTTTGCTTGCTTTTTTGGGTGGTGTGGGGTGGACTATACCTGGAGATGCTCAGGGCTTACTCCTGCCTCTGAGTTCAGGGATCACTCATTGTGGGACTTGGGGGACTCTTTGGGGTGCTGGGGTCAAACTAGGGGTGGCCGTGTGCAAGGCCAGCACCATCCTTGTTTTAGCTCTCTGCTGGTACGTTTTGGACTTGAAGTCTCCATCTTCATGATGCCTGGCATATGTGATTTGGACAAGTTTTCATTTGTCCAGCCTCCAATTACTGGCGGTAATGATGACCTTAAAGTGTAGAATCCCTAATTAAGTGCTTTAAAAAGTCCCTGAGAACCATGCGGGGCCTTATTAAGTGCATGACCATATTTCCAAGCAGGCTTGGCATACAATTACCCGCTTTCCTGATTTGGTAGGGACGTCTTTATAATAACTATTACTGCCACCTCCTGATTTTAAAAAAAATAATAATAACCTAGGCTTCAAATCGAGAATGAAATGGTCAGAAATGCATGTTAACACTCTTATAAACGTGTTACCTAAATGAGGAAAATCAAAACGAACAAATAAATTAAACAGATAAATAAAACTCTAAGAAATTTGCCCTTAAAAATGAATTTCATAATTTCTAGTTTACAGGAGCTAACTAAATGCAGAAGCCCAACTACACTGAAAAGCACACATCTTGTTTTGTTTTCTTTTCTTTTCTTTTTGGGTCACACCCAGCAATGCACAAGGGTTAGTCCTGGCTCTGCACTCAGGAATTACTCCTGGCGGTGCTTGGGGGACCATATGGGATGCTGGGATTCGAATCTGGGTCGGCCATGTGTAAGGCAAACGCCCTACCCACTAAAAGCATGCATCTTAAAGGATGAATTCCTTTTAAAAATTAATGCTTTGGGAAGATTAATTTGATAATTTTTTGTTTGTTTGATTTGGGGGCCACAACCAGTGGTGCTCAGGGCTTACTCCTAGTTCTGTGCTCAGGGGTCACTCCTGGCAGCGTGGGAGCCCATATGGAGTGCCAGCGATTAAACCCAGGTCAGCCGTGTGCAAGGCAAGTGCCCTACCCGCTGTACTGTCTCTCCAGCCCCCTATAATTTTAATTTGAAAATAGTATTTATCAAAATCACATCGTGATATGACATCATATATGCTGTGGGTTTATGACTTATAAACCATTTCTGTGTATATAACATTAAGCTTATCACAAGCCATTAAGCCCATTTGGGGGGCAGAGGTTTGGGCCATACACGGCAATACTTGAGGCTCACTCCTGGCTCTGTGCTCGGAGCTCACTCCAGGTGGTGAGGTGGTGTTCAGAGGACCTTATGGGATCCAGAAGAAGGTACTGGGATTTGCCATGTGCCAATCACACACCTTATGCCCTTCTCTCTCTCTCTCTCTCTCTCTCTCTCTCTCTCTCTCTCTCTCTCTCTCATCCTTTTAGGCCAACCTTAAAATGAAAGTGGAGGGTCAGTTAACTGCAAGGTGTATTTTTGAAAATGATTCCTTTCACGCTATTTGAGAGAAGGCTCAGAAGGCCTGTGGGGCCCGGCTCCTGGTGACTCCTCACCCATCAGGGCATTGGGGATGCCCAGGTCCCCCCACTGGGTGCTTGGCAACCTCCATGGCTGCAGCTGGTGAAGCTCAGGGGACCATGGAGTGCCAGGAATCAAAGCTCGGTGTGCCACACGCAAGGCCCCCTTCATCACCCCTGCTCTGTCCATCTGGCCTCACATGTATTTGAGATCTCCGAGGGGAAGAAGAGCTCGGCCAATTCTCTCAGTTCTTTGGTGGAACTTTGGCATTTCCCACCCAGCTCTTTGCAGCCTTTATTTCCCCCACAGTCTTTGTGAGACTCATTGTTAGGTGGGGCATCTGTCATGGTGGTGGCACACCTGTCACTTGGAAATCCCTGCCTCCCCCGGTACCACCATACATAGTAATCGGTGAAAGGTGCTTAGGAACTCCCGAATCTCTGGCAAATACCCCAGTGCTCAGCCCTAGGGGGCTCTGGCCCCCTCCACGCCCTCGCTCTGATTCTGCCAAGCAATGCCAAGTGGACAAACACACCCCACGTCTCTGCTTTGGGGCATAACCCACTGCATTTCAAGTGAATTAGGATTTTGTTGAATCACAGACAATTTTGCCAAGAGCTGAGAGCCCTGGGAGCAGGGGGGCTCAGAGGGTCTGCATTTGGGAAGCCGCTGCCTCCCAACCCCCCATTTCCTATTCCAGCACAGGCTCTGGAGTCTGTGCTCACAAGGAACGCTTCCGGACCCTTATACTCCCAATCCTCTGGAAACATCCACGGTCACTCAATGCTGGACTTGGCCAGAGAAAAGAGGACAGACTGATCTGATGGGCAGTGTGAGAAACATGGCTGGGATTGTCTAGAGGATAGAGATGGAGCATTAAGCAAGTGATCGATGAACCATGGGGGGAAGCCAGCTGGCTTTGAAAGGGGTAGGGAGGAAGTGTCCAGGAGCAGAGGATAAGAAAACCAGCCGCCGTGAAGATAAGAGGGCGCCACGGCAGGTGGGCTGGACTGGCCAAGTTCAACCTCAGTGTCCCTATAACGCCAGCCAGGGCAGTATAATGCCAGCCAGGGCAGGAAATGGATTTTTTTTCCCTTTCTGATTATGCCTCTCCCTTAGCCGACAAGGATGGTGCCTTATCTAATGTGGCCCAGCATAAGAAAACTCATTAGCCCGTCCCTGGAATATTCGACTCAGGTCAATACATAGGTTCATTGTTACCCAGGAGAGAGTGGTGCCAAAGCAGAAAATTGGCAAGAACTCATGTTTTGTATTAGTATGTGGATTATAGGAGCCCAGAACACAAAAAAGGACAGTTTTCTGTGTCCCAAAAAAAAATTTGTTTTTATCACATCCATCCTTGGGATTTGGTTTCTTCCCACTCTAGTCCGCTCACAATTTTCTCCAGGTGCTCCTTGTTTACCTTAAATCTCACTTCATAACCCTTCCCCCTCCTGGGTCCTAAACAAGTTCTCAGCAATATGACCCCATTGCTGGCCCTGCCAAAGCCCATGGTGGGGGTGGGGGGTGAGAGAGAGAGCAAGAGAGAGAAGAGAGAGAGGAGAGGAGATAAAGAGAGGTGAGAGAAGAGAAAGAGAGGAGAGAGAGAGAGGACAGAGAAGAAAGAGAGGAGAGAGAGAGAGAGAACAGGGTTAAAGCATGGACCCCATGAAATTGTCCAACTGAAGCCCAAAGCAGGGAGCGACATTTCACATTCACTGCCTCGAACACGTGCTTTAGCCTCCACGTTGCTATTTAATGCGTCTCTGCACCATTGATGGAGATGCTGCGCTACACACAATATCTCCCCCCCACTATTGGCGCATCTGTGCTCCTATTTTTATGGTTATCCACTGAGCAGACATCCAGGTCCAAATGCTGCCTGGGAACATTTCTGGGTCACAACACCGCTTTCTCGTCCTCTCGGAAATATTCCAAGGATGTGCTGATGGTGCCCCTCGCACCCTTTGGCCCCTCGCATCCTCGTCTGAGACATGGGGGCAAATGCTTCTCGCCTGCGAGAGAAGTGCACAGTCCCAGAGACAGGGAGCCGTCCGCAGAAGCCTCTGGGTGAAGGGCAGCTAACCCAAGAGACAAAAGCCTGGGCAGCTTCCATCTGTAAGTCAGACAAAGGTGTCGGGAGCCATCAATGAGTTCCTCCTGCCCAGACTCAGGCCCCGGGCCCCAGTGTGGCCACGCCATCACCCACGGACACGCTCCTGTCGTTCCCCTGCCCAGTCCCTCGCTCCAGTCCCTCTATCTGGTCTTCTCCGTGTCTCAGGACATTTGCAGCCCAAACATTTTTATCCCACGACCCATCTGTGCATCTCCTGGGAGTGATTCTCGTGCTGATCCTTCCCTTTCTCCTGTGTAGCCCCATCTCCCTCACCCCACAGTCGGGACAAATGAAACCTCAAACTTCTGGAGCCTTTTTAAAGATGCATCTGCTTGGGGTGTCGGGCATGGGCAGGGGACGGTGCTGTATTGAGGACTCAGAGCCCTGGCCACTATTTTGTCTGGTTTTAGGGACCAACGCGGGGGAACCAGAAGCTAATCATGGGAGCAGAAGGATCGGGCAGGTGGACAAGCCTGGCGTGGCTCCCGAGATCTGGGTCCGTCTCCTCCTAGCTGGTGAGCTGTGATGTCAGAGCCCTGTTCGTGCAAGTGGACATGCTGAGCCGCATCAGAAGAGGAGAGAGAGAGGATGACATGTCTTTCAATGTCCCGGGGCCCAGACAGATTGTCAGAGAATTGAAGAGCTAGGAGGGATGGTCTTGACGGGGATAACAAAACACAGGATAACAAAACCCCAAGAAGCCAACTCCTTTCCTTATATTCATTGGGGGATGCTTGTAATGAATTAGGATGAACCAGTTGAGATGTACCACAAAGCCTGTAAGACGTGCCATGAAAGCCTGTCTCTCTACCGCTTGTCTTGATCCTGTCACCTAAACGAGCACAGGCGGAACTAAATAGGAAGGAGGCACCTGGTTTGCACTGGGCTAAGTTTGCCCCGGCACAGTTGGAGAACCAGCTTTGAGACAGGGGCCCTGGGGGTCTGGATTTTATGCCCAGCAGAGCTAAGATAAAGTGGCAGCGTTGGAGGGTCTAGTAGTTTCTCAGGAACTCATATATATTCATGTGGGAGAATGCGGTACACGTTCGATTAAAGAACATGTAATGAATTTGTATGTCCCATAAACAGGACATGCCAGGCCTGTGTTCTGGGGTGAGCAGGCAATGAACATGTATAACCCACATATAGGACATGTCAGACACATGTGTTCTGGGTCGAGAATCTTTTAGGATGGTAAGGAGGAGGAAACTGCATGGAGGTACAAAAGGGGTCCACTCTGGGGAGTCTCACAGGCTGGCACTTTCAGGCCAGGGGCCTGGGGTGCTGATCTATACACAGACGTCTCCCCCCCACATACACCCCCAAGCGTCTGTTTGGGCTAAGGGAATGTCACAGAGCATTCTCCAAGGCCAAGGGAATGTCACAGAGTTTCTCCAAGGCCAAGGTTTTCATGAACTCTGCAAACCAACAAGATGATCTGTTTTAGCAATTCCTAACTCCCGAGTCCCTCTAAGGGTGGGGGTATTTTGTTTGTTTGTTTGGGGATGGGACGAGGGATGGGTGAAGGAAAAGAGGCAAAGTTGCAGAAAGATCGGACACTTGGGAGCCCTAAACATCCTGCAGGGAGAGAACCTCATTCTGTTTTCTAGCATTTTCTTTCAAGGGCTCTGCCGGGCTGTTGGGATGAGTCAGCAGCAACGGTCTGGTCTGGCCCGCAGACCTCAGGGGGACCCGGCTGGGTTCCACATCTGTGCCTGGAAGGCAAATGCTGATGTCTGGCCCTGCCTGGGACCAGCATTTGCTTGGCCACTGTGCCAAAGTGACTCTGAAAAGGCTTCCTCGGGGATGGAGCAGAGCAGAGTGCAAACAGCCGACCCAGGTTTGATCCCCGGCACCTCATATGCCCCCCCCCCAGCCCCCAAGAGTCCCTGAGGGGCTGGAGCAATAGCACAGCAGATAAGGCGTTTGCCTTGCACACAGCCACCCGGGTTCGATTCCCAACATCCCAAATGGTCCACCGAGCACCGCCAGGAGTAATTCCTGAGTGCAGAGCCAGGAGTAACCCCTGTGCACCACCGGTGTGACCCAAAAAGAGAGAGAGAAAAAAAGAATGATCCCTGAGCTACACTGGGTGTGGTCCAAAAGCCTAAATAAATAAGTAAATATATTTTTGGCTTTTGGGGTTACACCAGTAATGCTCAGGGGTTACTCCTGGCTCTGCACACAGGAATCTCTCCTGGAAGTACTCGGAGGACCCTGCAGGATGCCAGGGATTGAACCCGGTTCAGTCATGTGCAAGGCAAACACCCTCCCCACTGGGCTATCACTCTAGCCCCAATAAATTTAAAAAAAAAAAAAAGGTTTCTGCTTTTTTATAGTGAAATGAGGATGAGGGCAGGAAATGGGACATTAGCTACCATGAGGATTAATTAGAGGGATTTTAGTTGGGGTTTCTTTTTTTGGGGGAAGGGGGGTTGGCAAGCAAAGCAAGCACCTTCCCCGCTGTGCTTTCTCCCCAGCCCAGTGAAGGTGATTTTAGAATATTAACTCCAGTGAGATAGATCCTTTGCATCTTCTCTACTCCTTTTGAATATCGATGGGACTTTTCTTTTCTTTTCTAAATCACCGTGAGATGCACATCCTGAAGTTATTCCTGCTTCGGGTCTCAGTCATACAATGTTCCAACCCCCATCTCCCCACTGGTGCACATTCTTCCTGCCCCTGCCCCTGGCCCCCATCAATGTCTTTCCTTTGAGGTGCTGAGCAGTCTGACTTTTGAGAACTTTGGGGCCAGGGTTCTAGGACAGCAGGGAAGGCACTTGCTTTGCACACAGCCAATCAGGGTTCTATACCCGGGATCCCATATGGTTCCCTGAGCACCGCCAGGACTAACTCCTGAAGTGCAGAGCCAGGAGTCAGCCCTAAGCGTTGCGGGTGTGGCCCTCAAACCAAATAAACAAATAGATAAAGAGAACTTGACTTGCCTCCTTCTAAGCTACTGCAAAGAAAAAATTGGTTCTCCTGAGCAGCGGCATTGCTGGCTAATAACCGTCCTAGTCCCCGGGGCCTGAATCAGGGGACCAGGAGCCTCCAGCTTCTTCCACCATGAGCTGTGACTCCATACGGGATTGCAGCCGGCCAGATAGCTGGCTCCAGTCTGATCTCTCACTGTATCCCATCCTCTGAGCACCACCAGGAGTGATCCCTGAACCATATATAATAAAACATACATACTCATTAAGATGCACAATTTAATATGCAGTGACCTATTGGAGCAGCCTAAAACCATCCCCACAACCAATATTGTGAACATAATCACCCCATGGGTCTCCTGCACCCCCGGGAATCCCTCGGGGGCTGAGCAGAGTTGAAAGTGGGGCTGCAACCCCCTCCCAAAATTTTTTTTAATTGGCCCTAAAGGTTTCTGAACATGCAGTGAATTCTAAACCCACAGTCACGTATTTGAGGTGTTTCTGGACGCGCTGAGGATGGGTCGGACGGAGGAAGGAGGCACAGTTCCCGAGCTAGGTCCCAGTCTCGACTGTGCTCTGAAGCGTTTCCTGCAGGCCTGGGGAAGAGCCAGAGGAAGGCAGTTGGCAAGGCTGCAAATCTAAGCTGCTAATGAGAAACCACCTCCGCTCCGAGGCTCCCCTGCGGCCCGTAAGAGGCCAAAATTGCTCAGGGCCCGTGCTCACGGGCCAATGGGGGCTCTTCACCCTAATGGAAACACCAACAACCACCCCTTTCTGGGAAAACGCTGCTGACCTCACCAGACGCTTCTGCTGTGCTCTCCAGAGCTGCCTTTTTCCTCACTGCTCCCACTCCTTGCTCCATTTATGATACTCTCTATCCAAAGAGACAGAGGGATTGCAAAGAGCAACAAAATAACATGTGTCTTTATTAAAGGGTAAACTCCCCCACCCAACAAAAAGGGTACAATTGCGTTTACCCTGTAGATGTAATATGAACATTTTTGTCTGGAGTTTTCACTTAGGATGGTCCTAAAATGGAACAACCTGAGAGGTAGGGGTACAGCCCCAAAGTTCCAAATAGCTGTGAAGGTAAAACAAAATTGAAACAAACTCGCAAAATGATTAATTGGGGGTAAAGGGAATAATTAGGATTGTACCCCCAAATTTTAAGTACATTTTTTTTTTTTTGCTTTTTGGGTCACACCTGGCGATGCACAGGGGTTACTCCTGGCTCATGCACTCAGGAATCACCCCTGGCGGTGCTCAGGGGATCATATGGGGTGCTGGGATTCGAACCCGGGTCAGCTGGGTGCAAGGCAAACGCCCTACCCGCTGTGCTATCGCTCCAGCCCCTTAAGTACATTTTTTTAAAAAAGAGTGATGATAGAGATAATCATCTCGACTGTCCAGGGATTAAGGCATTTGTCTTGCACGTAGCTGGCTCCAGTCTGATCTCTCACTGTATCCCATCCTCTGAGCACCACCAGGAGTGATCCCTGAACTATATATAGTAAAACATGCATACTCATTAAGATGCACAATTTAATATGCAGTGACCTATTGGTGCAGCCTGAAACCATCCCCACAACCAATATTGTGAACATAATCACCCCATGGGTCTCCTGCACCCCCGGGAATCCCTCGGGGGCTGAGCTGAGAACAGAGATGAACATACACTGACTACAGCTTATGGGAACAGCATCACAGAAAAAAGTTTTTCATTCTCTTGGCTTCAATGGCATCATATTTTTTGGAGGGGGGGGCAGTGGTTCTTCCTTGTGATGGGGGCACCCCATCTCGCTCCGTTTCTCTGTTTCTCACTCCAAGCCCGTTTGCCCTGTGGCACTCCTGTATTTAGCTGCTGCTTCTCCTGGCCCGGCCACTGTGAGCACTACAAGTGTCTGGAAGGACATATGCTCTCCTCTCTCTTTGGTAAATAACTCAGAGAAGAATGGGTCTATTCTAGTGGTGCATGTTTGTTTAACTTTGAAAGGAATCACCAGCCGTTCTTCAAAGTGAATGTGACACTTCTCATTCATTCCCAGCTGCGGCGATGAGAGTTTACGTTTCCTACCAGGACGGGCTATGATTCAGAGCTGAGCCATTTTAAAAGACACATTTCTTTAATGACGGCTTAATGGAACTCTCTGGGATTATATTTAGCAATATATTAACTCTTTAGTATTTATTCTGCTTAGCAGAAGTCTTCCGCATTATAGTTAGCATTATATTATATTAACTCTTTGGTATTATCTCTGCTTAATGGAACTCTTTAGTATAACAAATATCTCCCGTTGGCTGTTTTATAATGTTCCACAGGTTTTTAATGTGTTGTCTCTTCTCTTTAATTTCCCACTCAAAATATCTCCAATTTCTCCCTCTCATTTTTTAAAATATCTCCAATTTCTCCCTCTCATTTTTTAAAATATCTCCAATTTCTCCCTCTCATTTTTTAAATCTGTATTTTTTAAATTGAATCACCATGAGATACGCAGCTACAAAGTTGTTCATGATTGAGTTTCAGTCATTTAATGCTCCAACGCCTGGCCCTTCACCAGTGTACATTTCCCACCACCAATGTCCCTATTTTCTACTACTACTACACCCAGCCTAACTCAGTGGAATTGCAGGCACTTTTTTCTCTTTCCCTGTTGCGCTCTCTCTCTCTCTCTCTCTCTCTCTCTCTCTCTCTCTCTCTCTCTCTCTCTCTCTCTCTCTCTCTCTCTCTCTCTCTCTCCCCTCTCTCTCTCTCTTTGCAATACAGATACTGACTGACAGGTTGTCAAGTATATCCCTTTACCTCCTTTCAGCTCTCAGTTCTTGTCCAGAGTGACCATTTCCAACGATCATTGCCACAGTGGTCCCTTCTCTGGCCTAACTGCCCTTCCCTGCCCTCCCCGTCCCCTCATTTCTACTCTCCTTGGGTATTAGTCTCATCTATGTTTTTTTATATCCCAAAAATGCTTCTATTGTTGGCTGTCACTCTGATACACGAACTCCTTAGATTTGTTTTATTTCATCTTTATATACTAGCAACTCTCCAAAGAGCCCTGTGAATCCTAACTCAATTCCAAATGTATCACCAGAGCAGATCACAGTTTGGCAACTTGAAAACTTTACCAAGGGGCTGGAGTAAAAGTACATCAGGGAGGGCATTTGCCTTGCACACAGCCAACATGGGGGTCTATCCCTGGCATCCCATAGGGTCTCCTGAGCACTACCAGGAGTAACTCCTGAGTGCAGGGCCAGGAGCAACCCCTGAGCATCTCCGGGTGTGGCCTAAAAAGCCAAAAAAACAAAAGAAAACAAAACAAAAATTGGTCAAAACTTGCTTGCTGGTATGTTTGCAAACATTCCACATGCAGTTGACACGCATGGTTTGAGACACATTCCTCCCGACGCGTTGGTAATCTTGCTCGTTGGTAATCTTGCTCATGCTCTGGCTACACTTGCAGATTTCATATCTCCTGATTCTGTTAATCACTGAGAGCAACAAATACATTTCTGCCCACACCTGTGAATGCGTGTTTTCTCCTAGTTCTTACCAGACTTCCCCTCTCGAGCAGGACGTGAGCCGGAAAGCCCGGCTGAGAGCATGAACATTCGGGAACATTCTTGTCCCCTGTCTAAAGCACCGGAACCATCGCATGCCTCACTCCAAACACTCCTTGTCTAAAGCCCACAGGGTGGGAAATTTCTAGACCTTCTCCCCATCCGGGTTCAGGGCTAACGTGTCTCAGTGCCCTTTGATTCCAATCTCATCGCATCTTGACACACGTCATTTCTCCCAGAGAGCGGGGAGTTGAGTCGTGCTTTTATTTATTTATTTTTGAAACTCAGTCTGGCATTTTGCTTTAGAATGTGTGGGCTGTGTCCATTTAATGGAAGCTTGGCAAAGATCAGGCTTCAATCCTGGTGTGGGGTTGGGGGGAATTGGCGTTCGGGGGACTTGTTCTCTGCACATCTCCTCCATTCCGCATTCACCCTCTTTCTTCCTATCTTCCCTGAGATGGTTGTGATCCCACTGTGTCTTCTTTGCGACATACGGGCTATTTTATCATTTGAGTTATTGGGGGTGGGGAGGGTGGTTGGAGAGCAAGAGCGAGAGTGAGAGAGAGAGTGTGAGTGAGAGAGAGAGAGAGAGAGAGAAAGAGAGAGAGAGAGAGAGAGAGAGAGAGAGAGAATCCCTTAGCTACAGTCCCAAACTCTAAACAGTTCTGGGCACTGCAGGATTTGGGGGCCCGGGAGAGGGGGCGGCCTCAATGTGGGACCAAATCAAGCATCAAAGTTGACCTGGAAGCAAATCAACTGACCGGTGTTGCCAAGAGGCCGGCAACTGTGTCCATGCTCCTCACCCGTTATCACCCCAGTTCCTTGCAACAATACATGGGAATTCTCGAGAAGGTCAACCCAGCTACTTGGGCTACTTCGGCCCTTGCCTGGCACAAGGCACTTGGCTTCTTGTGGGGCTGCTGCCGCCCCCAGCTCCCAGGCACTGTCTCCTGCCAGTGCCCCAGCCCGGTGGTTGTTACTTCTGCAAGTCTTGAGTCTGGGTCCCCACTGGGCCGAGTCCCCATTAAAGGCCCCGTCATGGCATGGCTAACAGCCTTCTTTGGCCACACAACACGCAAGTTGTCCCACATTGGCTGCTGGCAGGATCAGGCGCATCTGGACACACAGCGAGACCAGGAGGAGGCTCTGGAAGTCTGGGCCTGACTTCC
This sequence comes from Sorex araneus, assembly GCF_027595985.1. Taxonomy (NCBI): domain Eukaryota; kingdom Metazoa; phylum Chordata; class Mammalia; order Eulipotyphla; family Soricidae; genus Sorex; species Sorex araneus. Next base: position 49,629,865 of record NC_073307.1, on the reverse strand, counting down.
TGTTTCCGCCTGGGCCACGGCTCTGCTCTGGCTGCACCGTGTAGCCAAAACTATCAGCCCCGAGCACCAGCCATCACGGATTGCTGTGGGTGCTTCTGGGTCAGTGCCCGACCCACCTGGCCGTTGTCCCTGGGGACCCCTGGCACAGAATGTGATTGATGATGTGTGTGCCTGTGTGTGTTGGGGGTGGGGGGGATACAGGGGGAGTGGCGCCAGGTCCTGCAGAGTCAATGACAAGCCTGAGTTGGATGCAACCTGTCCCAAGCACATGCCAGGACCCACAAGAGCACCACAGACACACAGATCCACGGAGCCTCACCTGCCATCTGGGACCAACTAGGACCTTCGGGGAGCATTTCTGGAAGGGGCAGAGTGGTGGCACAGTTGGGCAGGGGCTCCCAAAGCTGTGATGCTGGGGGTGGGTGGGGGCTTCACAGGAGTCAGGGGCACTTGCCTTGCTTGTGTGAACCCTGTTTAGATCCCCAGCATGGCACGGGCCTCAGAGCATGGCTGAGTGCAGCCCCTGAACACTTCTGGGGGCGGTGCTGCATTTCTCCAGCAGCTGCATTCTCCGGTCCGAGCACCACAGCATCTGGGTTCTGTTAACTGCATGTCAGTGGGGGCGGCCCCGCTCACCTGAGTGTCACCTGGGCAAAAGAAGTGATGGAGGGACAGAGAGGAAAGGATGGAGTGCAGGGCGCATGAAGGAAGGAAGGGAGGGAAGGAGGAAGGAAAGGAAAGGAGAGAGGAAAGGACAGAGAGAAGGAGAGAACAAGAGAGGAAGAAAGGGAAGAAGTAAGGAAGGAAGGAAGGAAGGAGGGAAGGAGGGAGGGAGGTGATGGTGTATAGAGGAAGGAAGGAAGGAGGGAAGGAGGGAGGGAGGTGATGGTGTATAGAGGAAGGAAGGAAGGAGGGAAGGAGGGAGGGAGGTGATGGTGTATAGAGGAAGGAAGGAAGGAGGGAAGGAGGGAGGGAGGTGATGGTGTATAGAGGAAGAAAGGAGGAGATGGAGGTATGTGGGGGAGCCATCTGATGACACCAGGGTGCTCTGGCCCACAGAACAGAGGGACAAGAGCAACTGTACAGTAAACAGAGATGGGGTGCAGGGTTGGAACTAGAGGCACCCCAAGGAGGAAATGTGCAAATGGGGAAGGCACGGCCAGAAAGTGGGGTAACAGGAAGGAGAAGGGAGAGGCCGGAAGGAAGGTGGAGGAGGCGGTGGCAGGAGGTGGTGGACATGGTGGGGGCGGGGGTGTCCCCTCTCAGACACACCTACACCGAAAAGTAGCCCCCCACTGAAAACGTCGGCAGGAATGAGTTCCATGCTTGGACAGAGAGCAGAGGGAAGGTGGAAGTGTGAAAGGAAAGACTTGCAGGAGAGACACTGATTCAGGGATGGGCGGGCAGGGCACTTGCCTGGCACACAGCAGACCTGGGTTCTATCTCCAGCACCAGACAGGGTCCTCCAAGCCCCCACCAGGAGTGATCCCTGAGCACTGGCCAGGAGTCAGCCCTGAGCACTGCTGGATGTAGCCCCCAAACAAACAAAAACAAACAAAAAGCAAAGAAACATGGCCAGAGAGGGCTGGACCAGCTTCAAGGCTGGTACTAAATAAAACTTGGCAGTGATGCCAAGCGCCCGCCTGGGACCAAGGGCGCAACCTGCGGCCGACACTGCCCTCTGCTGATGAGAAGTCGCAACTGCGGCGGCCGGATCTGTGCCCGCAGTGCGCCCTTCGCTGCCTGCATAGCAAACCCGAGAGCCTAGAAACAGCCTCCTGCTAATTCTTCCTTCTTTGTACCTCCCCACCCCATCTTTTGCTTCGAGGGTCTTTTTCTTTATTCCCCATCGTCCCACCCCCCTCTGAAACCAGAATGAGGGGCATCTGTTTCATCTGCAGCTTTTTCTCTTTCCGTTTGTGATACCTTAGCAGAGCATCTTGCAATTGATGTCGTCTCGGAGAGGGGGGTTGGGGCCATCTGGCCTCTGTAGGAGCAGCGGGTGATGGAAAGGATGGGACCGCGGGGAGCTAGCTGGGCTCCAGTCTCTGCATGCAGGGGCCTGCGCTTGATCCCCAGCCCCCGATGGTCCCGGAGCACTGAGCTCAGCCTGGTGTAGCAAAATTAACTCATTAAAGTTTAAAATTAAGACAAAAGAAAGAAAATAAAGGCCATGTTGGGGCTGGGGGGAGCAATAGTACAGAGGGTGAGACACTTGTCTTGTACATGGATCTGTTCCTAGCACCCTGAGCCTTGACAGGAGTGATCCTTGAGCACAGAGCCAGTAGGAAGCCTTGAACAGCGCTGAGTGGGGCAAATAATAATAATAATAATAATAAAAGAAGAAAAAAAAAAGGAAATGAAGGGTCAGAGGGAAGTTCCTGGCACAAGGCCGACCCGGGTTGGACCTCATGTATCCCATAGGATCCCCTGAGCACCTCCAGGAATGATTCCTAAGCACAGAGCCAGGAGTAACCCCTGAGCATCGCGGTGTGACCCAAAAAGCAAAGTGAGTGTGTGTGTGTGTGGGGGGGGGGGGGGGGGAGCAAAGCAGAAAGCAACGGGGAAACGACGGAATCTCTGGATTCTCTCTTTATCCAGACATATTTTATCTTGGGACTCCGGCCCCAAGATCCTGTGACATCATGGACAGCGACCGGACGTCTCGGAATCTTTCTTCGGGGAACTGACCACCTTTTTTGCAAGAGAGAAGCACAATCCACCGGGCTCTGAGCTTTTCTGGACACGCCTTGCCATTCTCGAGATTGTTCACTAGATGGCAGCAAAACCCTACACCGATGTTGCGGCTGCTTTTTCAAGATGTGGCCACCAGATGGCGGCCTTACACCACGTTTTATAAGCGTTCGATGGTTCTGAGACTCCGTTCACCTCCTTGACTTGTGTTGGGTTAAGGTAAAACTTGGGCAGACCAAGAGCCCAGAGGAACATGGGCGTCAAAAAGGGCTGGACCTCCTACGGGAATCTCACAAATAGAGGTTGATGACTACATAAGAAGTAATTGCATGGAGTCTGAAAGACTGGCGCACGTGCTCTGCATGCAGGAACCCCAGGTTGGATGCCTGGCACCACAGGCTTTCCTGAGCACCCCAAGAGTGACCCCTGAAGGGCCGGAGTGGTATTACAGCGGGTAGGACGTTTGCCTTGCATGCACAGCCGACCCAGGTTTGATCCCTGGCATCCCAGGAGTAATTCCTGAGTGAAGAGGCAGGAGCATTGCCCGGTGTGACCCAAAAAGAAAATATATATAGAGAGAGTGAACCTTGAACACATTGGATTTAGCTCCAAAAGCCAAGGCAAAAATTGGAAATCAACAGCAGTGCAGAATTGCTTGATGAGGCTGTAAGCCAGGTTTCTTGAGCATAAAGCAAGGCACCTAAAAACACATGAAAAACTCCTTAAAATATTTTTTTTAAGAAAAGCACCACGTATATCTACACAATGGAATACTATGCAGCTGTTAGAAAAGATGAAGTCATGAACTTTGTGTATAAGTGGATCAACATGGGAAGTATCATGCTAAGTGAAATGAGTCAGAAAGAGAGAGACAGACAGAAAGATTGCACTCATCTGTGGAATATAAAATAACAGAATAGGAGATTAACACCCAAGAATAGTAGAAATAAGGACCAGGAGGTTTGCTCCATGGCTTGGAAGCTGGCCTCACATGCTGGGGGAAAAGGCAGCTCAGATAGAGAAGGGAACACCAAGTAAAGTGTGGTTGGAGGACCCGCTTGGGATGGGAGAGACGTGCTAAAAGCAGACTATAGATTGAACACGATGGCCCCCCAATGCCTCCATTGCATACCACAACACCCAAAAGGAGAGAGAGAACTCTGCCATAGAGGCGGGAATGGGGTGGGGGTCGGGGTATGAGATTGGGGGGTGGGAGGGAAACTGGGATCATAGGTGGTAGAGAACGGGCACTGGTGGAGGGATGGGTTCTCAAGCATTGTATGACTGAAACACAAGCACGAAAATATGTAAATCTGTAACTGTGCCCTCATGGTAATTCACTGAAAAAAAAAGAAAAAAAGAAAAGAAAAGCAACACGTGGTCATGATGTCCAAGGGGCCAAAGACCTAGTGCAGAATACAGCAGAATGGGGGATCAGGGGTTATGTAGAGTTTTCATAGCAACCACCAAGGGCAACTAAAATGAAAACAGGTTTCTCTTCTGGCAGCTTCACAGCGGGGCGGGAACGGCAGCAACCACTCCTAGCCACATCTCCCCGCCTCCCCAAAGACCATCACAGATCAGAGGAGAAAGACCATTCCCAGCAGAAAATCACAAGCACACTTGGTTTAAAACAACAAATCATTTTACTTGGTGTTCCCTTCAAGTAAAATGTGATTGGAGATCCTGCGCGGGGAGGGAGATGCGTGCTGAAAGTAGACTAGAGACTGAACACGATGGTCACTCAATGCCCCTGTTGCAAACCACAGCATCCAAAAGGAGAGAGAGAGAGAGAGAGAGAGAGAGAGAGAGAGAGAGAGAGAGAGAACAAATTGGAATGCCCCGCTACAGAGGCAGGGTGGGGTGGGGGGCATGGGATGGGGGGTGGGAGGGATACTGGGTTCATTGGTGGTGGAGAATGGACACTGGTGGAGGGATGAGCTCTCGAACATTGCATGAAGGAAAAACAAGCATGAAAAGGTGTGAATCTGTAACTGTACCCTCACTGTGAACTCACTAAAAAAATAAATAAAATAAAATAATAATAAAATAAAATAAATAAATAAAGCAACAAATCAAAAGAAAGAAACAAAATCTCCTAGTGCACTTCTGGGAACTTCCGGTGGAAACTATGTTCATCTTCTATTTGAAGACAGCACCAAATTTTATTGCTGTAGGTTTAGTGAGGTATTTGGGGGGCGGGGGGTTGTCTGTGGTGTAGCTGTGTGGTGTAGTTGATGCTGTAAACACTTGTAGAAGGGGCATCCTCAGTGCCTACCCCCCGCTCAGTGTTGTTGGATGCTGTTCCAATCAATTCTATCCTAATATCACCAAGAAGAGCAACATTCTGGTAAAAGAAAAATGTAATAGGTTGTTTATTAGTGTTTCTGTCTCTAACAGCTTCTTGGTCAATGACTGTGTGTGTTTTGTGATAACAAAATAGCACAGCAAGTAGGGCGTTTGCTTGCACGCAGCCAACCCTGGGTTCAATTTCTCCGCCCCTCTCAGAGAGCCCGGCAAGCTACAGAGAGTATCCTGCCCGCACAGCAGAGCCTGGCAAGCTACCCATGGCATATTCGATACGCCAAAAACAGTAACAAGTCTCACAATGGAGATATTACTGGTGCCCACTGGAGCAAATCGATGAACAATAGGACGTCAGTGCTACAGTGCTATTGCAAATAATAAAATACTCTATATCACCAAAATAAGCGTTGGGGGGAGTTGGGCTGACCCCGTTCAGGGAGAAAACCTGGGAAAGACCACACCTCATCTTCACCCATCCCTTCATCCAGGAGGACTTGCAGGGGGCTTATCTGGGGGGGGGGTGGAATATATATCATATTTTCCTTTTCCAAATTTTTCTTATTGGCAACTTATTCCAACAATTTGTGCAAGGCAGAAAAAAATGCCCGGGGAGCCTGGTTCCCCCAGGCTCTGTGCCTGGATGGAAAGGACGGACCCACAGCAGGGAGATGGGGAGGCTGGGCAAAAGCCCCCAGAAATTCACATTAAGTTTTCTCCCCTCAAAGGCATGTTTCAATGTTCTCAGGGAGACCCATCACAAATAGAGAAGGCAGATTTTGTTTTTATGGGGTAAAAATCAAAATAAAGACTATTTTCTCCCAAGAATGTTATTCCCTCCAAAAGAAGCATTGATCATTCGAAGTTTCATTGAAAGTGCTTCCCCCTGGCCTGTTTGCCGGGGGCAAAGACATCGTGCCTGGACCTGTACTATAGACATCTTTTGTAAATGCTAGTCCTCACCATGATATTCCAGTGGGACTGGTTTTCAACTCGGGTTCTACACTGCAAATTTCATGGTTATTTTCTCTGCTCACCTGGGTGCTGTGGGGGCAAGAAGCAGGGAGACCAGGAAACATGGTGGCTATAAACAGCCACCAAAAAAAAAGCCTTTCTCTGGGTCTGGAGCGATAACACAGTGGGGAGGGCATTTGCCTTGCACGTGGCAGACCCAGGTTAGATTCCCAGCATCCCATATGGTCCCCTGAGAACCCCCAAGAGTAACTCCTGAGTGCAGAGCCAGGAATAACTCCTGAACATCGCCAGGTGTGATCCAAAAAAGAAAAAAAAAAAAGCCGTTCTCCAAATGTGCCACACCACATTTGATAGGGTTCAAGCAGTAGGCAACTAATCATAGAGAGAAATATATATATGTTTATGTATACATATATATACAGATATATATATATACACACACGTAAGTTCACAAGGCTCAACCTTTAACATGTTAGTGATGTCTTATAGAAAGTCTTAATGGCCTCTGCCAAAGTAAAGCAATCTTCAAACTCTTTCCTCTATGGATACTTTTTTGTAGCATTTTCAGCAGTTTTTCATAACAAACAATACAAAATATATTATTTCGGTTCTGTTTTGGGGACAGGGATTGGGATTTGGGATGGAAACATCCCAAATACGGTGGTAGGAAGGTGTAATGGTGGTGGGATTGGTGTTTGAATAGTAAATGTAATCCAATATTGTGAACTACTTTATAAAAAAAAAAAAAATAAATAAATAAAAAGCCACATCACTGTCCCCCATCCCCCCTCCCTCTCCCACTCCTCCCCGCCCCGCCCCCCAGCCACCTTTTGCCTATGAAGGGTTTGGCCAATGTATATAGAGGAGATAAATCTTCTCATCTAAATCTGAGTGATCAATATGTGCTTTGCCAACAAAACCAATGTGGGTGACAGTGGCCTGCCATCCACCTCTCATCAGGAGCTGTGAAGACGGAGCTCTCTGTTTCTGAAGTGGGGCACAAGCAGTCGCCCCACTTTTCCTCTCCAGTGACCCTCAGATGTCTGGGTTTGAGAGATATCTGGGTTTCTGCAGCTGAACCCAGGCCAGCTTTAGCTTATTTTCTGCTTTATTATTTTTTTATTTAGCTTTTGGGGAGGGGGCGGGGAGGTCATACCAGGCAATGCTCAGGGGTTACTCCTGGCTCTGCACTCAGGAATTCCTACTGGCGGTGCTGTGGGACCATATGGGATACCGGGGATCCAATCTGGGTCGGTCACGTGCAAGGCGAACGCCCTACCTGCTGTGCTAGCTCGGGCCCCTCTTGGCTTTATTTGTTCTCGGTGACAGTAGGCTAGGTGGCAAGTGCATTTCACATCCTCCACACACATCCTCTGCCCAAAGTTCCACCCTGACCGCTGCGCAGACCCCGAGGACATCTGCTGCCCTGCCCCCCTGGCTGAGTATCTGAATCGCCGGCGCTCCGGGGGGTATCCTTATGCCACGCTACAGACCCGACTCCGACCACCACAGCACATTTTTCTGACCAAGTTTTGACACACGTCTTGTTTTGTCGGATGTGGGATTGGCCCGTAACTTGCCTTGTCAGGATTGGATTGGATTGTTTTGCTGCTTTCACAAAAGTAATTTTGCGTGACTCCTCTTGCGTCCCCACCCCCACCCCGCGGCCCCTTCTTGACTTCTTTTTCTGAAACATTAAAAAAGAAGCAACATCAAAAATCATTTATTGGATGGGAAAGGAATTTATATCAGTGGGCAGGACACCTTTCTTTTTTTTTTTTTTAAGGCAACCCTGGGGCTATTTTCTTGTTTAGTCTGGTGTCGTTTTTAATCCTTAGGAAAGCGAGCTTTCCTGCCACGCGATCGTTAAAATAATGTGGTCAGGATTAAGTCATGGCGCTCTATTTCCATCTCGTCTTGAGTCAGTTTGGTGCAAGTGTCCGGACTGAAAGCACCGGCTGTGTGTTGAAGGTGCGTTGTCTCTTGAGCTGTTGCTCTATTTAATCCAGTTGTTCTTCATCCTGTATCCAGTGACTATGGTAGATATTCTTCTCTGAATCATATTCGCCCGTGGCCCATCTGGTTCCAAAGACAGAGCCAGAGCTGGGATTGCTTTAATAACTAAAAATGTCCTAATTCATTAGGAATTATTTTTATTCGTCCTGGTGAGAGTTGCCCTCTCTCTGTGGTTGATTCTTGCCTTTTTGCTCAGGGGGTTGGATCGTTGCCATTTGAATTCCCATCTCTTGCTAAGTTTCTTATTTAGTCTGTAAATGCTGATTATAAATTTTCTCTCTATGCCACTTTTAGTCAGATTCCAGTGTTATCCTTTTGACTTGTTTAATATGTTGGAATCACAAGTTTCATGTGCTTGGCTTTTTAAACAGGCAACAATAAAAATCAGGTCTTAAAATGACAGGTTTAAGGAGGGTGTTAGTTTTTAATTTCTTTTGAATTACATGTCTGTACTACTTAGAAAGATTGTGCTGTAGTTTTGTTTTTACTTTTTACGATTTGCATTGCCTCTTATGGACAATTTTTAGAAAATGTTCATGGTTATATCGAAACAAAGACCCACTGAACATTTGCTGCACGGGGCTTTAACACATTAATTTGATTTATTTGCATTCTATTTCTCCTTTCATTTATGTCCTGGGACTGGAGTGATAGCACAGCGGGTAGCGCGTTTGCCTTGCAGGCGGCCGACCCGGGTTCGATTCCTCGGTCCCTCTCGGAGAGCCCGGCAAGCTACCGAGAATATCCTGCCCATACAACAGAGCCTGGCAAGCTACCCGTGGCATATTCATGGCATATTCAATATGCCCAAAACAGTAACGACAAGTCTCACAATGTAGACGTTACTGGTGTCCGCTCAAGCAAATCAATGAACAACAGGATGACAGTGCTCCGACAGTGCTATTTATGTCCTGGACACTTACTTGCTTTAGGCATTAGAATATCTTTTGACTTGGGATGCAGATATTTATGCTCCAGGATCAAACCTGGGCCTCCTGACATATGCCTTTCACAGACTCCTGTGTCCCTCTTTGGCCCCTGGCTCCGATTTTTGACCCAGACGATGTCAGGTTCTCACCTGTACTGAACCATCACCCGGGCGGTGCAGGAATCGTGCTCACTTTCCTCCCTCCCAGCCCGCCTTGGGCCTGCAGAGACTCGGACTCCCGAGAGACGCGTGGAGCTGAGTGGGCCGGGCGAACAGGACAGGGCACTCTCCGGAAATGATTCCAGAATGAGGAGAGGGAAGGCATGGTTTGGACAAGCCCCTTCAAATGCTTTTATCTTTGGGGTCCGAGTCTCTCTAGAAGGGGGGTGCCGCAAGGTGGGGGGCACATCACCTGAGCCTATGACTCCCAGCAACTCAGGGAGCCTGAACCCCAAACTTCACCTCTTGAACTCTCCCTCTGGGGGGCTTGGGTTTGAGGTGATGAGAGCCTCCCTCCCCCACCCCGCCCCGCCCCCTGCCCAGTGCTGGGAGACCACACACTGGATGGTGGAACATTGGGACACTTAGGGAACCAGGGATCACAACTGGGGTGCCGGCTGCTCCTGGCCAATATCTCGGTTGGTTGTTGCAAGGAATGCGGGAATATAAATATTGTTCCCTTGAGTCTTAAGGCTCATAAATCTAACTTGCTACCCAAGAACGGCCCAGAAGAACAGAAAATCCTGGTTCTGGGAATCTAAATATTAATGCCTGGGGCATTAATATTTAAGGGGCGGATCTTTTCAAAAGAGATTATTTCCCCCCGAAGCTAAGACTGCAGGCATGGGGGGTTGGACACCCAAGGTTCCTTATTTGCAAACGCAGAGAAACTGTGCCGTTGGTTTATGCACACTTCTGTTTCCTACACTCAGAGAGTCCGACAGGAAGGTGCCTTGCTTACATATTAGTTTGCTCGAAGGGCTAGTTTAGGCTCGTGAAATGTGTCTGCTTTCTTTTTGAAACATCAGCTCGTGCCCACAATAAGTCCTTAATACACAGGAGTGGGGGATGTTCCCCCAATATTTTGGAGATATTTAGTATTTAAGTCTCATATAAATATAAAACTATTTTTGAGCTTGCCACAAATGTGGGGGTGGGGGGTAGAGGGCAGCTAGGATTGAGAAGTGACTAGTGTGACAATAATTGTTGGAAATGATCACTTTGGACAAGAACTAGGAGTGTTGGAAGCAGGTGAAGGGATATACATTATACTGTCTCAGGCTCCATATGGCAAACTATAGTGCCCAAATGGAAAGGGAGAGGGAGAGGGAGAGAGACAGAGAGACAGAGATGAAAAATGCCTGCCTTGGTGGGAGGTAGGGGAGGGAAACTGGGGCCACTGGTGGTGGTAAATGTGCACTGGTGAAGGGACGGGTGTTGAAGCATTGTATGACTGAAACCCAATCAGGAACGACTTTGAAACTGTGTATCTCACTGTGATTCAATTAAAAAGAAATAAATAAAATTCTAAAGCTACATAAAAAGACTTAACAGTTATTTAATAAAATGTAAATTATAAGCATTTATGCCCCTAATAATCAAATTAGGAAGGAATTCTAAATGATCAAAATTTACAAATATATCTGGAGATAATTTTTAAAAACTTATTTTTTTAGTTCATTTTTCTTTGCTGAGTTAACACTGGCTCATTGGACACATTTCGAGGTAGCATGTTTTTGGTTTGTGGTTGGAAGGGTTTGGTTTGGGAGCCACATCCCAGCGGTGCTCAGAACTTATTCCTGACTCTGCACTCAGAAATCACTCCCGAGGTGCTCAGGGGACCATATAGGACACCCAGACTCAAGCCTGGGTTGGCCGCACGCAAGCCAGCACTCCCCACTGTCCTATCTCTCTGGTCTCCTGGGGTAAAATGTTTCCACCCCACACCCCTCGACAAAGTGACAAAACTCAGTCGCTCAAGCCTGGGTTGGCCGCACGCAAGCCAGCACTCCCCACTGTCCTATCTCTCTGGTCTCCTGGGGTAAAATGTTTCCACCCCACACCCCTCGACAAAGTGACAAAGCTCAGTCCATGTAGCCCTTTCAGCCACCTCCTCAGGCACTTCTATTCTGAGAGCATGTTCTGTTCTGATGTCACTTTTGTATAATGTCTTATGCACCATTTCTAGACTCTACCCCATGTCCTCAAACACATCCAATTTTTTTCCACTCTTCTCTTCTGGGGCTTCTGCCCTCTGGGAAACCATGGTAAGCAGAGGTTAGGCTCCACAAGTCTTCTTTTGTCTCATCAGGTCTCAGAGCTGGTGAGCTCCGATTCATCCTGGGTCACTTTCACAGAGCTTGGTAAAGAGCCTCCCCTCGAGCAAACCAATGGGACCCTGGAAACCTCCAACGGTAGGTGGAGATGTGCCAAGGACAGTTGCCATTGGTGGCCACGATGATGCCGCTCTACCGACACACAGATACATCACCTCTAAGGGGGCTGGAAAACCATGTTACTCTTGTCCATCACGTCTCCAACTTCCCGGAAACAGCCATTCTAGGGAACAGTTGTTGAAGTCAAATCAGACGAAACCATTTGGGGATCAAGGCTTCTGATTCCAGAGGACAAGCGGCTCTGGAGTTGAAGTGGATCTCGCTCCTGATTTTGTAATGGACAGTTGAGAAGAACAGAGCAGTACAGACTTGATGATCTATACCACAGAATAGTGCTCTAAGATGTTCGGGGCTGATGCGTTGCTCCAAGGGGTTGGGGGCTGATGCGCTGTGCTTCTGTAGAAGAAGAAGTAATGATTCGGAGAGAAGAGGGGAGGTGACATGCAGACAGAGAGCAGGTGACATTCTCTAGGTTTTCCTTCCACCCTCTGTGATAGGTGAATTAAAGTCAGCACTAAGCACTGGTCAAAGTGAGGGAACCAGCTCATTTGGGGGTGATGATGTGTCATGTTTATGATATTCTCTGGCTGTTTCTGCCAGGTTCTTTGCAGGTGCCATTGAATTATGATCACCCTTATCGGATAGATTCACCTTCCAAGCTAAAAGGAAATCTAATTAAAAGCACAATAAGGCAGGTAAATGGGGCAGAGGGGCGTCAGGTTGAATTAGCAGAGATGTCAATTTGAAAGGCATGGAAAGAGAAATGTGCAGGGGAGAACAGTGGAATGTATTTGTTCCTTTAACCTAAGAGACAAGCCACTAAATGTGTTTTAAGAAAGTGGAGCTGGGGGCCGGAGCAAGAGTTGGGGGGCCAGAGAGACAGTACAGTGGGGACAGTGTTTACTTTGCACACAGCCAACCCGGGTTCAATCCCCAGCATCCCACATGGTCCCCTAAGCACCGCCAGGAGTAATTCCTGAGTGCAGAGCCAGGAGTAACCCCTGAGTATTGCTGGATGTGACCCAAAAAGCAAAAAAAGAAGAAAAAAGTGGAGCTACAGCACAGTGGGGAAGGCACTTGACTTGTTCAATCCCCAGCATCGTATAGGGTCCCCTGAATTCTGCTAGGAGTGATTCCCGAGTGCAGAGATGGAGTAACCTGAGAGTAACCCTGAGCATGGCTGGGAAACAGAGCTAACACATGTGCTTTGGCTTCTACTCTTTGCATTTATAAGATCTTATGTTTTGGCATGAATCTCTCCTACGTGGATCCATCCTGAAGCCCAGGTCATCTTCCAGATATCCTTGGTGGTTTCACTGCCCCGAATCTCCCTGAGAACTTTCTAGTTGGTGGTGCTGTTTTACTGACTGTCCTGAACAGAATGGACTTTGGGGTCAAAGGACCAGTCCCCAGCACTCGATCTTTTTATTATTTTCAGCTCTGGGGCTTTTTGCTTGACTCCAAACACTGCCTATCCCCGACGGACAGAGGAAGGGACTTCCTGGTTTATCCAGGCAGGTCTGTCCTGCCTGAATATAGGATTCGTGGGTGGGAGGCAGAAATGGGAAAAAGCTTTGCCACAAACATATTCTGTCTTTGCCAATATTCAGCACAGTTTAATAAATTAATATGTCATGACTTGCTGCATCCTTGTGTCGACTTCCAAAATCTTTCATAGTCAGTTTTGACAACTTGGTATGACTCTTTTTTTTAACATATAACTTTTTTAAAAATTAATTTATTCTTTTATTGAATCACCATGTGGAAAGTTACAAAGCTTTCAGGTTTAAGTCTCAGTCATACAATGCTCGAACACCCATCTTTTCACCAGTGCACATATTCAACATATAACTTTTTTTAAATAAAGTTTATAAAGATGATTTATTACATTCAATATTCCAACACAAATTCTGCCACCATTGCACCTTTCCACCACCATGATTTCCAATTTCCTAAACCACCACTCAAGCCTGTCCCAATACAGGAAACTTTGTCCAACTGTTACTTGGCTCTCAGGGAAAAGAATGTTTGGAGCTCCTTACCTAGTCATTCTGGAAGTGCTGGTTTCCAAACCCATAGAGAAACAAAGCGCAATTTAACAACAGTCTCAAGTGATCTGTGTCTTCAATAAAGAAAGAAGTGATCCAGGTAATTTTTCTTCTGAAGTTGTAAATCAGAAGAGTTCATATTCACCTGTGTTCTTGGTAGCCAAGATTCTCAACCCAAATATTTTGGGGCCTCATCTGTTGGTAGTCAAGACTTACTCCTGACTCTGTGCTCATGGATCACTCCTGCTGGGGCTCTGAGACCGTATGGGATGCTGGGGATTGAACCCAGGTCGGCCACATGCAAGGCAAACACCTTACCCACTATACTCTCTGGCCAACATTACTAGCACTTTTTTATGGAACCACAAAGTCTCCCATAGAGCTGAAGCAATTCTGAGAAAAAAGATGAGACCATGTTTCACAACTTCAAATAGTATCAAAATAGTGAGTTATTGGGCTAAAAGTAATCACTCAGATCAACAGAATAGAAGAACCAGGAATAAATTCTTAGGCATATGGACAGCTAAATTATGAAGAAATCAAGAATGGAAAAAAAGGAAGAATGAAGTCTCTTCAACAGAGTTGGGCAACCTGGATGGTCACATCTGAAAAAATGAATTGGTCTTAAACCAGGACAAGAGTTGACTCCAAATAAATGGAAGACTTTGATCTTAGACCCCCAGCCATAAAATGCATTGAAGAAAACATTGGCAAAATAGTCTATGATACTAGTTTCAATGGTGTCTTCAGTGATTCAGTCCCAAGAATAAAAACAAGAGCAAAAATACCCAGATGGCTTCCATCCAATGGAAAAGCTTCTTCACTATGAAAGAAACTATCAGTAAGACAAAACAAAATAAAAATCTTCAGAACGGAAGAACATATTTGACATCATACAGAAAACAAAGGGCTAATGCCTAAGATATATGAAGCTTGCACAGAACTCCACAATGAAATAAACAGCCCCAACCCAAAACAGAGAGGAGAACTGAATGAGCATTTCTCCAAAGAATATGTGCAGATGACTAACAAGAAGATCAAGAAAACACCCTGCACTGCTGATTATCAGGGACACGGAAATCAAAACGGCTAGGAGCTAACATCTCACACCGATGATGATGGTCTCTATACAAAAGGCCAGAAACAGTAAGTGCTTGTGGGAATGAGGAGAAAACGGCATTTTCTGTTGGTAGGCACACAGAGGCAGAGAGTCTCTTGCACCCGTGCCTGGCTGTCTTCCCCGGGGCCCCTTGGAGGGGATGGGCTCCAGCTTCCCTCCCCTCCCCGAGCAGAGCTCCCATGGCTGAAGACCTCTGGAGCCTAGCCACAGCCATGCTCAAGGCCCCTCTCCACACATTCAGACGAGCCTCACGCACGAAGGTACCGGAAGAGGAACCCAGGTGTGTGGGACCCAGGGCTGAGACCTCCAGGTCTGCTTGGATCGAGACTGGGTCTGCTCCGCCCAGATTTCCCATTTCCCAGTAGCTAGGTAGTCACACCTAGGGACTGCCTCTGGCCCCTCCCCCCCCCCCCCCGCCCGCCCGCGCTGTGTAATCCTGTCAATGGCCAGCATCCAGAGACTTAAAAGCAAGCTCCCAGAAGCTCGTGGCCGCAGAGTGGCCATGCAATATCTTATAGGCTACTTCTTCCTCTGGGAGATCCTGGCAAACTACTGGAAGTTTCCTGCCCACATGGGAGAGCCTCGCAAGGTCCCCTGATGTATTAATATGCCAAAACCAGTAACAAGCTGGGTCTCATTCCCCTGACCCTGAAAGAACCTCCAATGCGGCATCATTGGAAGGACAAGTAGAGAGAGGCTTCTAAAATCTCAGGGCTAGGACGAATGGAGACGTTACTGAGACCGCTCGAGAAATTCGTCATCATCAACAGGATGATAATGATGATGATGAGGCACATAGAAAAGAGCACCGGTGGTGTCTCAAAACATTGAACCCAGAATTTCCATATGATCCGACATTTCTACTCCAAAGGTCCACTAAAGGATATGAAGCAATACCTCTACAACAAAAATTGATGCTTTCATGGGTTCTTGATAAAGACCTTGATGTGCTTTGGGAGAACCGTGTTTGTTACCAGGCCATGTGTGTCCAGAACATCATACGCCTGTGCTCACTGGTGGTTGCCTGGTGGACGGGGACCGAGGTCTGGAAACAACCCAAGTACCCGCAGACAGGTATGAGAATGTATGGGTCCACGATGTAACACTCCTCAGCAATTAGAAAAGATGACTCTTGCCTCTTGCAACAACTGAGCTGGTCATAGGTCGGGTTGTGCTAAGCTAAATATATTGAAAAAAGAAGAAAGTCAAAAGCAGGGTGATCTCACTCATGCATGGCCTATAACAAGACAAAGACAAGGGACAGACAGTGCTACAAAAACAAACTCTGACCACAGGGCTGAGGTTGCCAAAGGCAATAGTCGATTTTGGTGGCACAATTTTGGTGGCAGACCATGGTCTGCTCATGGTCCTCCCAAACACATCAAAGTTTCTGCTCCTGTAAAGCAAGTTTCCCTTGATAGAAAGTCCATTTTATGGTCTAGAGTGTTGTTGGGGGGGACACATCCCAAACCAAAATCAGGAGCAGGGACAACATATGGCCAAGTCAGCCAGCAGTTCAGTGCTAGGTTTGAGGAGGGGGTTGATGCTCTGGTTGATGTTCTGGAGGCCGGTGGTATCTCTGAGGGCACCTGGTTTGTTGCATGCCCTCAAGGGACACTAACCTCTGTCCTATCTCTCAGACTCTTCAAAAGTAAATATATTTTTTAAAACATCAAAATGGAGTTGGACAGATTAAAAGGGTGTTTGGGGTGTGGGGGGCGGGTGGGTCACTAATGACCTCCCAGACTGTAGGGGGCGCTCCGACCTCAGGCAAGATGGCTCAAGAGTCCTGAAATCAGCATGTGGTCGGAGCTGGGGCAGCAGGATGTCTGTTGCTTGTCTGTTGCTTGTCTGTTGTAGCCATATGTATAGGGAAGGACCCAGGACTTAGAGATACATGGGGCCATTTTCTTCCTGGGGTTCACGGGATCCACATCAGCCTCACAACAAAACTATTTTCATTTCAGTCACCTGAGTTCATGCCGCAGCAACCAAGAACATGGAAGAGTCAGGAATTGTCCTGGGACCTTGATGAAGTCGTTTGTAGACAACTAATCAGACACAAGTGCATTGGAGAGCGAGAACAGAAGAGATTCGTGCCCATCTTAGTCTTGGGCATTTCAGAAGAAGAGAGAAGAGGCGCTTAACATTCAGTGGCTTTTTTTTTTTCCAGGGGTGAAGTTTGGGCCACCCCCCAGTGATGCTCAGGGGCTTCTGCAGGGGACCTTATGTGGTTCTGGGGATTGAATCCGGGTCTGCGTTTGAACACCTGTATATTCTCTCTCTCTGTCTCTCTCTGTGTGTCTCTGTCTCTGTCCCTCCCTCCCTCCCTCTCTCTCTCTCTCTCTCTCTCTCTCTCTCTCTCTCTCTCTCTCTCTCTCTCTCTCTCTCTCTCTCTCTCTCTCCTGTCTCCCTTGCTTTTGAGCACCTTAAGGTGGGGACATTCCCTTTCAGCTACAAAACACATTGCTTTGCTCTGTATAGTCCTTCACTCTGAGAACTCTAGCTGCACCTACTATTTTAGCTGAGTTTCTGCATTTGATCATTTTTATAGAAGCCCCTGGTTTTTGCCCATAGCTGAACAAGTGTGCTATAAGAATATACTTCAGCACTTTCCAGTAAGGGCTCCAAATGCACAGAAATATTTGAGCCGTGGGGACGAAGAAAACCAGGAAGCACGATGAAAATGTTCAACAATGCTGCATTCGCAAGCTGCAACCTTGTCTTTCCTTACACTGGGAATACAGAATCAGAAGCAACGCCCTAGTGAAAGGTGTTTTTGGTTTATGTGTTGTTGCTGTTGTTGTTGGTTTTTTGGATTTTTTTTTTTTTTGCCACACACAATTGATGTTTCTCTGAGCATGAGGTTTTCCAGGTGAGTTTATTTTTTATTAGATTTCCTGTGTGGTACAGCCAGAACTTCTCTCCCACACTGAGGCTAGGAATGGAACTGTAGGACTGAGCCTGGGAAAGATGTTTCACGCTTTCTGTCCAGCACTTCCATTTCTGGTATGAGAAACAGATATTCAGGGTAATGCAGTTTTAAGAGGGCCTGAGAGATAGTACAGTGGATAGGCCTTGCACATGGCTGGCCTGGGTTCAATCCCTGGCACCTCATAGGGTCCCCTGAGTACCACCCGGAGTGATTTCCGAGTGCACAGCCAGGAATTAACCCCTGAGCACCACTGGGTGTGGCCCAAAAAGCCAAAACAAGGCAAAGATTTAAGAGAAGAAACACACACATACAGTGACCTGGAGTGGTAGTACAGTGGGTAAAACACTTAGCCTTGCAAATGGCCAACCAAGTCTCATCCCCAGTATCCCATATGGTCCTCTGAGCCCCTCCAGGAGTTGAACCCTGAGCACAAAGCCAGGAGTAAGCCCTGTGTACCACCAGATGGGGCCCCCAAACAAACAAACCAACAAAAACAATTTCAAATTTGACCAAACCAGTTTGTGTATTGAGCTGATATCAGAAGGTTCTTTCAATGCATATTTTAAATATATGTGTGATATGTGTGTTGTATAAATGTGTTTGTAGTGTATATATGTTGTACCTGGTAGTACACAGGAATCACTCTGGCAGTGCTCAGAGCACCATATGGGATACTGAGGATCAAATCCAGGTTGGCTATACATGCAAGGCAAGTGCTCTACCCATTGTACTATCGCTCCAGCTCCAACCCTTTATAATTTAAACCGGAGTGTGTGAATGCGTTTTCTTGACTTGAAGCAAGCAACAAGAGCACTTGGGGGTTTCTTCCTGGGAAGACGGGTTCTAGTTGCTGGTTCTAGTCCAACCATGGACTTAAGCATCTGGGCCCACCCCTGATCCCCGATCTTTGATCTTCCCTTATATTGGTGCTTAAAACTAAGCTAAAAACACTTCCCTGACTTGAGCTGGGATATCCCCCAACATCCCCCTTCCCCCACCACCCTGGGCTTGGTCATCTGTACGTGCAACAGAACTCAGCCTCACGTGGAGGGCAACAGAAAAAGCATCTTCTGTGTGTGCTCAGACCCCACCCCGGGGCCCTGCTGGTGCCCCTGAGACCCAGCTCAGGAGTCTAACCCTGGCTAACCTCTGAGAGAGCCTTTCCCGGCATCAAATCCAGAGAGGTCCTGCCTTGTTTCATAACCCCTTCAAAGGCATGACAAGTGGAATCTTACTTTCAGGACTGGGAGCTTGGAAGTCAAGAGATTTGCAGCCCGACGAATTTCCCGGCAGCACCCCCCCTCCCTCTCCCCCCACCCCAAGCAACTCCCGCTTCCCCCTGCCAAGCCTTCTGCCTTGGCTGGACCCTGAACTTGGATGCAGAGAGGCATTTGGCTAAGCCAGACCATCTGGGAAAGAACGTCAGACAGATGTGAATGATTCCGAGATCATTGCTGAAGACACACCATTCTCCCCCCCCCCACCCCCCTGCCAGCGCCCCCCACATTTTGGCCAAGCTTGACCGTTGAATCCAAACACGCTGCCATAGATGGCGGCCCGGAGGGGGTGGGGTGTTATCTTACCAGATCGTTTCAGCGCCCCTGCAATGATGGTTTCATGAAGGGTCCCTAAGTTTTTCTGTCCTCTGTCTGGCCTTTTTAGGCCAGGCTGCTCTTTTAGCCCCCAGGGTTGGGGTGGGGGCGTCTGTCCAGTTGGAGCTGGGCTGTGAACCCCACTTCTTTTCCTGGCTCCTTTCTCGAAGACAACTGCGAGAGAAGGCAGCCAACAGATGTTTACAGGCTAAGAAAGAGCTGGACTTTTTCTAAACTCTGGGGTGAAAACTTCAAGCACTCCCACTCCAGATTGCATTTCTGCTTTGGAGACATCAAGAGGAATGTTTCTCTGCCTCTCGCGCCCGCAGCGGCACTGTGCTGGTCTCCGACCTCCGCCTGTGTGTACATTCCCCGTTGCCCCGGCTCATGGCTTTGATTGACAGCCTTGGCATCATAGCCCACCATGAACATAACTCAGGGACTTAAAGACTGTCACTTGCTCACGATGGGCATGTGGGTAGTAGGAACCCACCTCGTCTGTGGGCTGGGCCCCTCTGGCGCTCCCCCGAAGGCCACACAAGTGACATGAAGGAATGAAGCGAGCACAGCTGGCGCCTGGCAGAGCACTCGCCCTGCAGAACCTGTAGTAACTCTGGCCGGAGAAACATGGATTGTTTTTCCTGCCTCTATCCCACTCACCGTCTCCTACCTGACCAGGACCACTGCATGTAAAACTATTTGTAACTGAGTGGCAAAGCTTTAGAAACCAATTTTGCCTTCGCTCTTCCCCTTGGGCTGGTTAAAGGGTCAAACAGATGGGCCTGACTGAGGCTTCTAGTTTGGAGAGGGTGAGAGAGTGAGAGAGAAAACCCTCTGGGAACACCTGCCCTGGGGCATCGTCCTGGCTCTGACTGGGCCAGTGTGGAACTTTAAAACATTTGCACCCAGAAGCAACCCCCCCTCCACCCCCGCCCACACACAAGGGCAAGTAGCCAGTGGGCACAAACCTCTTTGCAATCTCAAACCTCTTTGCATTTCAACATCGCCCTGAAAAACAACCCCCAGGAGACATTTCTCCACCCTCCACCGGTTCTGTTTGAGCAGTGCATGTGAGCATGCTCACCGTTTCCCCTCATGAATATACATGAATATGCATTAGTTTCTTGAAAACCGAGTAGGCTATGTGTAAGCTCTGATGTCACTATCTCTGCTGGGCATAAAACCAGACCCCCAAGACGCCCATCACCACGAGCCCTGCCTGGCACTCACATATGTCCACTGAGGGCATATTTAGGTGAATTTAATGATGACCCTCCTCTTTTTGAACCCCACACTACAAATCCCTGCCCCTTCCTCAATCAACCTGGAAATCGCCTTGATTTACTGCCTCTCTGGGCGCTATTCAGTGGCTTACCCTAGCCCAGAAACTCCAGTCCAAGACGTGTTGTTTGCATCCAGAACCCCCAGAACCCAGGTCTTGGCCTTCCTTGTTTCTTCCCTCTCGTTGCCTTTCTCAAAACTGGATTGCAAATCACATCAGCAACAGGCTCTATTTGCTTCTACACACAAGTCCTGCTCGTGTGTCTGTCCGCTTGCCAGAGCCGGGACTATTACACGTGGCCCCCCAGGGGCCCGGCAGAGTATCCCCCATGACAGGCAGGGACACGGCCCTCCCAGTGTGATGTCAGCATTCTCCAGTGTGTGGCCTCCCACTGTCGCCCTTGAGCTCCAGGATGGCTCCCTGAGTCCTGCTCTGGGCTAGAGTCAGGGTCTCTGGCCCCCACCTGCTGCTTGTCCCTGCAGGATGCATGTTTGACTCCATCAATGCCAAGTATTATTCACTGTTTGGGAGAACTAAATAAAATCATCTGCTCTTGTTCTTTTGTGCTTGGTTGTGGGGACACACCCGACTGTGCTCAGGACTTACTCCTGGCTCGGTGCTCAGGAGTCACCAGGTGATAGCATCATCAATTCTTTTCCTGTTGCTTTCGCCCATGTACACCCTTTGCCCCAATCCTATCTTTTTCCAGATGGTTCTTTTGTCGTTTTCTTTCCTTCTACTTTTCTGAATTTGGGGCCACACCTAGTGGGGGCTCAGGGCTTATTCCTGGCTCTGTGTTCAGGGATCACTCCTTGAGGGGCTCATGTGGGGTGCCAGGGAGCAAACCTGGGTCAGCCACATGCAAGGCAAGTGACCTCCCTGATGTAGGCAAGTAGACAGGGAAGGGACCCCAGGGCAATGGAATTCCTAGGATGTAATGAAACCGCCTACCTTCTTAAGACCATCAGAGTCCACTTTGAGCATAGGAACTAAGGTTTGGTAAGAGTTTTCAACTGGTGCCAGTAGCAGACCCAGAGAAAGTTGGACTCCCCACTTCGAGAGACGGTCCAGGAAGGAATGAAAGGCCAGGAAAGGAATTTCAAAGAAGACCATCAACTACTTACTTCCTACTCTACCTCCTTGGCAACCTCCCTAGCAACGAACTTTACTTAGGTAGAAGTCCCACATGGGGGTGATGTAGACGGGCAATAGACAGGGAAAGGCTCCAAACCCACCTGGATCCACAGTGAAATTTCTGGGAAACAAAATCCTAAAGTTGATCCACCTTGTGGATACAGAAAACAAGATCTGATAAGACTTTCTTCAGCAGCGAACCCTGACGAGACTGGACCCCACCCTATGGAAAGGACCTGAAGGAAAATCCTCAAAAACCCTCAGACCCCCTCCCTTAATCTGATTAACCTTTGTGATTCAGCCCAAAGAAGACTCCAGAACATTCCAGACCTAAGCAATCCAAAGAAGATATCCATATTCAGCCAGTTCAAGAGCCCCTTCAAGGCTCTCTCTGTTCTTGGTGTTCTCTAGAGTGTTGTTTCTCTTTCCTTTCTCACACTCCTCCCTTTCCAAAAACCTCCAATAAAAGTCTGTTTTACTTTACTGCTCATCTGTCTGTAGCACTGTCGTCCCATTGTTCATCAATTTGCTCAAGCGGGCACCAGTAACGTCTCCATTGTGAAACTTGTTACTGTTTTTGGCACATTGAAGTAGTTTGCCAGGCTCATCTACTCCTGAAATTTTTTTTTTCTTTTTGGGTCACACCCAACAATGTTCAAGGGTTACTCCTGGCACTGCACTCAGGAATTTCTCCTGGACCATAGGGGATGCTGGGGACTGTTGAACCCAGGTCGGCCGCATGCAAGGCAAACACCCTACTCACTGTACTATGACTCTGGCCCCTGGTCCTGAAATATTTTTCTGTGATATGAGACAAGAACCCAGTAACCCTGGGTAAGGTCTAGGACTGACTTTCCTTTCCTGCAAAGAGCAAATCCTCATTCCAATCTGAGTTGTGGCTCCCTGAGAAATGGGGTAGTGGGGGTCAGCTCCCATGCAGAGAAGACCAGGCAATTGAGCAGATGTCAGGTGTGGCTTGATGGTCACCTGCGGGGGCTGGGGGGCCTCTGGCCAGTGCTGTGCAGGGGCTCATCACAGACTTGATCAGTCCCAGTCTCCACTAGGACTAGGAAGGGTGGCAGAGGCGGATCAGGAGAAAGTGACCATCTCTCTCTCCTCCCTGCCTCACATAAGCCACCCGAGCAGCACACATCCCTTCCCCATCTCTCACCCCACACACACACACCCCACTTTATCCCTGCTGTTTCATCCCAACAGAATCAACAAATGAAAGCTTAGGAAAGCAAGTCTCAAGCTGAGGTAGGGGCAGTCCAGCTATTGAATGGGGTATTACAATTCACTGGTGCTTTCCCTTCTAATTGATCTCCATGAAGAGCCTGGAATGTTTGGCTGGGGACCCAGAGGGACTGATTTTTCACAGCAGCAGGACCGGGCTGGGGCTTCTCCCAGAGGCCACACTCGCTGGTGAGCTCAGTTATTTCCCTCCTAACATACTTTCAGAATTGATTTCAATCATTCTCCTTCACCCCTCGGGGATAGAGTCTAAGAATGAGTCATCGTTCGATGAAGGTTTTCTGCCACAGAGGCTGTCTAGAAATCCTCCGTGTGTTGCTGATGGGACTCATGGCTGGCATTTCTGGGATGGCTTAAGAGAAAACATGCGCTCTGGGTCTTTCCTTTTCAGAAACCAGAAGCTAAAAAAATGGGTGTGCAGGGCAGCACGCAGGCTGCAGGGGGCTTGTGCAGGCTGCCAGGGGACAGCCATGGTTGCCTTGCCTTTGTCCAGTTTGAAGCCCTCTCCTCCTTGGGTGACTCAGTCCCTTAGCCAGATGCTACTGCATCTGTAACAGCGTGGATGAGGCTGATGGCTATCAATGAACGGAAGAGACTTTATGCTGAGAGATAAGGGGAAAATGACTAGGCAGGAAGAATTCAAGCTTGATGGGGTGGAAACCTGAATCATCCTGGAGACCCTTCTTAAAAGGGAAACTCATGCATGCAAAGTCAGGTTGAATAAGCAAATATCTAGGAAGAGGAAATGGATTTAAAGTTGACAAAGACCAAGAGCATTCCCAAACCTGAATTGTATTCATAAGTTCCCTCACTACCTCTATCTTATACACTTCTTTATTTGGGGATCTTTAATCCCTTTTTTATAGGATGATGATTTTCATTATATTATCTTGACAAAGATAATCCAAAGAAATTTTATATTTATCTTGACATCAGTGATTTCATTTTTATTATGGAGAACTGAGAAGTCAATAAAACCTGTGATTTCCCACACCTATTAATCCACATATAGTCCTTAGGAATTAGTACATAGTAGTTATAGTTAGTGCTTAGTATTAATAATACTTAGTTATAGTTAGTACGAATAGTACTTAATAGTATAATTAGTGCTTGGTATTATTAATACTTAGTAGTATTAATAATACTATAATATTATAGCATTATACTATTAATAATACTATAATACTGGAGCAACAGCGCAGTGGGTAGGGTGTTTGCCTTGCACGTGGCCGACTCGGGTTTGATTCCTCCATCACTCTCGGAGAGCCTGGCAAACAACTGAGAGTTTCCCACCCACAGGGCAGAGCCTGGCAAGCTACCCGGGGTGTATTTGATATGCTAAAAACAGCAACAAGAAGTCTCACAGTGGAGACGTTACTGGTGCCCACTAGAGCAAATTGATCAACAATGGGATGACAGTGCTACAGTAGTTATAGTGAGTACTTGATATTAATACTTAGTAGTTATAGCTACAGTACTTAGTTTAAATTATACTAAGTAGTTAATAGTAGTACCTACTGGATATTGTTCTCTAAAAAGAAAATTTTTCTTAAATTCTCTTTTGTGTCTCTGCCAAAGAAAGCAATGCATGATTATGCTCATGATGGCATGTGAATTACATGTATGTCCCATGACAGAGAAGTTCCTATTGTTGACTTGAGCATTGGTGGGACACTGTTCACTTAGAAGAAGCCCACTTCTGGGCTATGTGTCTTTTGAAGTTGTGTCTCCTCTATGGTCTGTGGACATTCGTGCCCCAGAACCATGGGATTACTGATCCTTCCACTTCATATTTTGCAGCTCCATGATTTGTTACAGTAGACAATGGGAAGATTGAGGCGTCATTTTATGTGGACATTGATTCCTTAGTCAGATCACTCAGGTGGTGGCTTAAGGCCACTTGCAGGCGCCCTGTGACACAAGTCAGTAAGTCAGGCAGAGGGAAGCAGAAGGCAAGGCTGGTTTCTGGCACCGCCATAACACGTCCGACCACCACTTAGTGGTGAGTAAAAAAAGTAATCGCTTATGATGTCATGGCTTCCACAAGTCGAGAAACCAGACTCCACACAGCTGTGAGGGCTAATGCCTGCTCCCTGATGTCAAGGTCCATGCTGGGAGGCTTACGAGCTGCGGCAGAACTGGGATTATCAGATGCCTGGGCTGGCGTGGAGGACCAGCCTCTCTGCTGACTCACACACAGGAGGGCAACTTGGGGCCCATGCGTAGTTTCTCACCCGATGTGGGTCTCTACATACAGAAACACTGAATTGTCCTCATGAGACAGTGACTGACTTTCTACTGTGTGACAGAAGCAGAAGAACAATCTATAGCTGGTTGTGTTTCCAGGCACTTGTCAGGAATTGCACACCTCATTCTTGGTCACAGACGTACACCCTTGAGTCATGATGGTGAGAAATCCAATAAGAAATCCAATAAGGCATAAATGCCAGGGAGAATTACCATCAACATCATGGGCTTAATATTGGTGCCCTCCCCTCTAAAAACATACATGGAGGCTCTTAGTATCCAGGGGATGGACTTTGAAAGTGAGATCTTTGCAGAACCTATGGTAAGCTTAGTGTCGGTAGCAAATCTCTCTCTCTCTCTCTCTCTCTCTCTCTCTCTCTCTCTCTGGAAGCTCACCAATGCCAGAGACATAATTGTCTTCAAAAAATAAAATGAAATTCTCTGCTGTTGGCATACTCAAACAATCATAGGACTATGTGACCACAGTGTTAGGCTTTTTCCCAGAGTCTTGAGCTGGGAAAAGAAAACCAAAGTAGATGTCCCCTTTCTTTCTTCTCTGAAAGTTGGAGGTTGTTCTGCTATTTAAATCGACTCCCCAAACTATCACCGCCCTGAAATGATGTTTCTCCTAGAAAACTCTATTGGCATTTTTTACCAGAAGCCTGAGGTACAGCAGTTTTAGGGTTAACACCGCAATTAGAGGTTCCTTACGTTCTCAGAGACCATCAGAGTCCCTTTCAAAGAATCCCTGGAAGGAGAGAACCCTGAGGTTGGCAAATGGGAAGTCCAAAATGTATATTCCCATCTTGTGATCCGGTTTTGTTTTGTTTGGGATTCACACCCAGCGGCGCTCAGGACTTAGCGCTGGCTCTGTACTCAGGGATCACCCCTGAGAGGAGAATCATATGGGATGCCAGGGATCGAAGCCCAGTGGGTTACATGCAAGGCAAGTGCCCTACCTACTCTCCGATAGCTCTGACCTCTTGTGCTCTTTTTTTTTGTGACTGAACTTCAAATCTTGTTTTTGACATTAGGCAACATAACCTTCCTTAATTGAAACAGGCTGCGCATTTTCCTCCCAGAATCTGTTCTTCTGATTTTCCTTTTGGCATAAAGACCTCCTGGGGGTGCTGGACAAATCCCTTACCTCTGAAATCTGGGCCCCGGACTTTGTGGATGTAAATATTACCTTCCCAGAGCCCTTGGAGTGGGAATTGCGTCCATGTTTTGATGACAGACTCTGGACAGAAGTATGTTCATAGTGTCTCGAAGTTAAATGACCAAGGACACTATTGTCTACTTCCCCCCTCCCTTCCCTGGAGTGAAGAAATGAAGGCTACATCTCGGATTCTACCTCGGAAACTGTGGGCCGGGGAGAAGAGCTATCATTCCGCTGGGGAGCACTTGCTTTCAGACCCTTCCTCAAGCTGAAGGGAAGCTGTGTGATTTCATCCACGGAAGCTTGAAGTGTGTTGGTGACAGAACTGGGGAAGGGCCCATGTGGGCCCCATAGTAAAATGCTGAGGGGATTTTTTTACTCATCTTCCTTTCGTTCTCTCCCTCCCCTCACCTAAACACAGGTTAGAATGATCCAAAAATCTCTATGCCTCTGTGTTCTGCGCTGGAATTACTGGTTCTGATTTCCAAGAAGGAGTCACCTTTCGTGTGTGTGTGTGTGTGTGTGTGTGTGTGTGTGTGTGTGTGTGTGTTGGGGTGGGGGTGTTCCCTAAGTGATGCCAAGGATTGAACCAAGTTTGTTGCGAATAAGGCATGGGCTTTCCCTGTCCTGTCTCTCCAGCTCCAGACATCACTACTCTTTTTTTTTCTTTTTGGGTCACACCCAGCGATGCTCAGGGGTCACTCCTGGCTCTGCAGTCAGGAATCACTCCTGGCGGTGCTCGGGGGACCATGTGGGATGCTGGCGATTGAATCCAGGTGGGCCACGTGCAAGGTAAACGCTCTATCCACTGTGCTATCCCTCCAGCCCGACATCACTACTCCTTAAGTGAATGGGTTGCTTCCTCTGCCTGGGAGAGGCTGAGAACTGTGACAGCAGCATCACTCCACCATCTTTGAAAAACCGATGAGTGACTGGTCTCTGCTCCCGAAATGCTCCTGGTGGGGTCTTTCACTAACCTGCTGGTTTTCTCTCAGAGGGCCCATTTCAGAACTTGCTCATGTGTGGGTGACAAGAGTGAGGTGAGAACTGGATATATAGTCTGGGGTGACAGGAAATGGTTGTTTGTGTAGCCCCATTGGCATGCAGGGGATTGCCAAACGAGGTGTCAAATTTGTGCGTTCTGACTCACCCTGACTCTCAGTTCCTGGAGAGATGGAATTCAGAAAACACAGGTGTGCAGCCTCTCCTGATTTGTTTCTGGAGGAATGAACATGATATTCTACCCACATGGTATGTGTGTATAAGGGAGTGGGGGAATGAGAGGAGAGGGGGCAGGAGGGGGGAGGATGCAAAAATCTCACCTCCCAAAGAGACCCCTGGGGTGATGTGAATTTGTGAATATCACTCCAGTCTGGATCACCGCCTCCCTCCCTGGCCGATCCTTGCTGACCCTTTCCTCTGACTCCTTATTTTTTTTCCCTTCTGAATCTTAGACGCTTATGGCTCTTGAGTCAGACGAAGGTCTCTTGAATTATGAACTGGTCCCTGGCCTGTAAATAAAAATAACAGCATAGAGGTTCAAATGGCTCCAATGTTTTTAACCCTGCCCTCTCCTTGGAATTGGAATTCCAGTACTTGTGAGATAATGCGCTTGGCTAATAGACAGAAATCAACACGAAAATACACACACACACACACACACACACACACACACACACACACACACACACACACACACCACAGAGCCTTCAGACTTTGCTTACGATTTTATTCTAACCTTCTCTTCCCCTGAAAGACTGCCCAGTTAGCTGCTGACACAGGATGACAATGACACTCATTCAGTGTGTGCAGCAGCACAGGGGCTGTGTCAGGCACTAACAAAGTCTTCTATGGTGCTTCCAACATCTCTCATACATGGAAACTGGATCAGAGAAACCATACAGCAGGTAAGGCCCTTGTCTTGCATGTAGCCAACCCAGGTTCCATCCCAGGCACCCCACTGGATCCCCTGAGCTCCTCCAGGAGGGATCCCTAAGCATGAGTCAGATTAAGTTCTGAGTGCAGCTGTATGTGGCCCCAAATAGTTTTTTTTTAAATAATAACAATGTGGAAACTGCAGCTCTCAACATTTAAGTTGCTGGAGGCTCAGAGTCACTCTGAGTGGGATTTAGACTATTGCTGTTTGGTCCCAAGACGTGAAGATGTTCCATCCATCTGGCTGTTCCCACTTGGGGAATCAACGTCCACATCAACACCCTATAAAGTGCATTTGAAATCTCTCTCTTAGTTTTCTATTTCCCCCTTTTCTGCAGTAAACGCAGGCACCAGCTACCTCAGCATCTGCAGGAAGCCAAATTGACATCAGCTGCTCCCACCCAATCCCGAGTCTGTGACTAACAGACCATTTGCTTAGAATCACCAAGTTCCAAGAGACAGTCATCAGAATCCCATGTTGGGCATACGACAGTAATGAAAAGCACGGGATGGATTTTGTTGGCCTGGTCTTTGATAGATCTGGGGACCCTGATTGCTGCAGACAGCGGGACAGAGATAAATAAAGTGGAAAAACAGGAGAAGTTTTATTTGGGGTGCACTTCCAGGAGAACCCTACAAACCTCTGAGGAGGCCGGAGTAGAGCCATGCCTTGGGAGAGACTGAGTGGGTTTTTAAGCTGTCTTGGGCAGGAAAGGTAACCAGGACCAGTGGGAATAGTACAGTTGGTAAGCACAGGACATAGCCTGAAGGCTACCAGGCTTGGGATGGGCCATAAGCCCTGTCTTTATTTATTTATTTATTTTTTGACTTTTGGGTCACACCTGGCGATGCACAGGGGTTACTCCTGGCTCATGCACTCAGGAATTACTCCTGGCGGTGCTCGGGGACCATATGGGATGCTGGGAATCGAACCCGGGTCGGCCATGTGCAAGGCAAAGGCCCTACCCGCTGTGCTATTGCTCCAGCCCCAAGCCCTGTCTTTAGACCTTGACGGGCAGGGTGATCTTTGATTCACCATGGGAATGGGTGGCTATTTCATCACATGGCAGACACTTGGTCCCTAAGTGAACCTTACAGTCTTCCAATAGGAGAAGGAGGAGGAGAGGTTCGAGGCCTTAGCTCTGGTTCACCCTGGAGGCACCAATCAGAGCTGATCTAGCCCAGCTTCTTTCCGGTGACCAATGGCTAGCTTCCTGCAGGGGGGTCCCCACGGTCACATATTTGCCCCTCTTGTGTTGCTTCCTCCCCACATTGGCTGGGCTTGACCCAAAAGCACGCTCTGGTGGGAGCTGATATTCGAGAAGTCCTGTGCTTTGGGATCATCGGTCTTGGGTCACTCTCTTGCTCAGCCGGACTGTCACGCTGAGAAGAGTCCCAGAGCTTGTGCAGAGGTCACTTGGAGATAATCCCATGTCCAAGCTGACGGCTCCTGCGGGTCTTACCAGGGGACTGCCAGAACCAACTGGCCAGCCTGGGGGCGTGATCTTAGAAGCCGCTGTTCCACCAGCACTAAACTGTCCACCCACAGCCATGAGCCACAGAGGCTGGACACTCTGGCCAAACCTCTGGGCAGTTTGATCATGCGGCATTTGGGGCCATCTCGATGTCTCCTTTGGCGTAATGAGGACTGACTTTCTCGACCCACTTCCAACTCTGTCATTTGTTATCACTGGTGGTGTTGACTGTGGACCTCGCTTCTCTTTTGGGTATTTTACTCAGAATAGAATGGAATAGAATGTAATTTATTCTATGTTGTTTCAAATATGATTTGTAAATATCTTCTGTTTGGCAGCTGTCTTTCATTTTATTGTTTTTCCCCCCACTTTAATGATGATTTATTTTCCTGTGAAGTGCCCCTCTGAGAATGGGTGAGCAGATAAAGAAGTGCTGGAAAGACAGCATGGGGGGTTAAGACACATGGTTGATCCTGGTTCCACTTCTGGCACTGCCAGTTTCCCTGGGCATCACTGGGGACAGCCCTGAAAACCCCAGAACCACTGACCCATTTGGCAGAAAGACCCCAGGAGGGACCACAATGCCTCCTGAGTACTGATGTTGGTGGCCCCATGAGTGGCTTGTGTGAGGCGGGGAAGAGAGAGAAGGTCACTTTCTTCTGACCCGCTTCTGCCACCCCGAGACCCAGCTGGGAAGGCCAGGACTAATAAAGTCTGTGATGAGCCCCTGCTCAGCATGGGCTAGAGCCCCACCAGGTAGCCGTCAAGCCACACCTGACATCTGCTTGGTCTTCTTGGCATGAGAGTTGGTCCCTGCCACCCATTTCTCAGGGAGCCAGGGACTCAGATCGGAATGAGGAATCACTCTGGAGGAAAGGCAGGAAAGGAAAGTCAGTCCTAGAGTTTTCCCAGGGTTACTGGGTTCCTGTCTTGCCCCGCAGAAAAGAATTTCAGGAGTAGATGAGCAGTAAAGTAAAACATTTTATTCGGAGATTTTTGAAGGTGAGGAGGGCAGGAGAGAGAGAGAGAGAGAGAGAGAGAGAGAGAGAGAGAGAGAGAGAGAGAGAGAGAGAGAGAGAGACAGAGACAGAGACAGAAACAGAGACAGAGACAAAGAACAACAGAGAGAGACAGAGAGAGACAGAGACAGAGAACAACAGAGAGAGACAGAGAGTAACGTGCTCAAGGGAGAATGCAGGCTTTCTCCAAAGGCATCGAGAACCCCCTACACACATCCCAGCTTTAGATAGGATAGTACAAATCTCAAGAGGGGAGATATAGGAGACACATGTGCTCCGCCACATGGCCACAAGCAGTACATGGGCTCGGCATCCCTTCCTTTTCTCAAGGTGGCTTTTACAGGGGTTTTCCAAGCCAGCTCCAGGCGGGGCTTTCTAGTTAGATAAGAGTTCACTGCAAGGATTGTTGGTAAGTGGATAGAATTGAAAGTGGTCTTTGAAACTCTTTTTCTTGACCTTTGTTCCTGCTGGATCTTCTCCTGGAGGGTGGGTCCAGGCTTCTCTGGTCTGGGCTAGCTGTTAATCAGATTAAAGGAAGGAATTGAGGGTTCTCGAAATAATTCCCTTCAGGTCCTTTCTGTAGGAAGGGGTCCAGTCTCCTCAGGTTCTGCTGCTGGAGAATGTCTTATCATATCTTGCTTTCTGTATGCACAAGGTGGGTCCAGACCTAGGACTGGTGTGGTTTTATTACTTCCCAGAAATTTCATCTCCAGGATGTGGATGTGGCCCTTCCCTCATCTACCTGCCTACATCAAGCACCACTTGAGATGCCCCCCTCTCTGCCCAATCAAACAAAAACAAAAACTAATGGCTTTGCAATAGGCAGAAATGGCAATAAAATCTTGCCATCTGGATTCACCTGGAAGGTGATCACGCTCAGCTAAAGAAGTCAGGAAAGACGAGTGCTGTGTGCTAGGAGTGTGCCAGTGAGAAAGGTAAAGAATGAAAGTGGGCACACCCTTGCCCTTCTGACTTTGGGCACAGACCAGGAGGTGCCAAAATAAAGGACTGCCACTGAGTTAACCAGGTATATGTTTGCTCAGAGGCTGACATAGCAATGGGCACCCCAACATTTTGATACTTGCCACCAATCTACAGTGCCCTACTAAGACACTGTGACTGGGGGAACTGTGGGCTTGATTAGCATCTTGTTTTGAGGGGCTCTTGGTTGGCATGGTGAGGTTTGAGGACAACTCCTGGCACTATGCCTGGGGTGCTTTGAGGACCATGTGGTGAGAGGGATTCAAGCTGGGCCTCAGACTCAGTTGATTGAGTTATTTCTCTGGTGCACTTTCTTCTCTTCTACCCTGACAGAAGGCAGGGAGTAGACAGAAGCCAGAAGGTCACGGTGGATGCCTCCATCATACTAATGTGGCAGGGTCAGTGCTGACAGGTGTGGGGTCTCAGCAGCACGTTGGTCCTGGAGGACGTCCTGACTCTAAGCATTGCTGTTCTCACTTCAGATCAGACTGAATTTCTTACACTGCTTCCTGTCTGCTCTCCCAGATAAGATCAAATGTCTGTGAGCTGCAGTTCATGCAAGGGGAATGGGCTTCTTTGGGTTAAGTTCTGACCTTTTACAAATCTAGGCTTTGACTCATGATCTGCCTTCATGGAGAATAAGAGGCAAAAAGATGCTGCATTAGGGGTCAGAGTAATAGGACAGCAGGGAGGGCATTTACCTTGCATGCAGCCGACCCTGGTTTGCTGGCATCCCATGTGTCCTTCTGAGCACCTCTAGGAGTATGACCTGAGTGCAGAGCCAGGAAGAACCCCTGAGCATTGCCAGGTGTAAACCCCTCCCCCCAAAAAAGAAAGAAAGAAAGAAAGAAAGAAAGAGAGAGAGAGAGAGAAAAAGAAAGAAAGAAAGAAAGAAAGAAAGAAAGAAAGAAAGAAAGAAAGAAAGAAAGAAAGAAAGAAAGAAAGAAAGAAAGAAAGAAAGAAAAAAGAAAAAGATGCTGCATTTAATCCTGACTAGACAGCAGAAGCAGCTCTGGCTTCCCCTGTCTCCTCCAGAAACCTGGGGAGCTTGGGAGTGTGGAAATATGCAAGGCAAATTGGACACTTGTCTTCACAGGCATTTTTTTCCCCTCAATTACATTTTGCTTTTTCCCCCCCTCAATTACCCCTGTGCTGTCAACTCTGGTGGAATGCAACTCTCAGGATATGCAAATGCTGGCCATGTCACTTTTCCTGAAGGGATGGTGGAGATGAAATCCTTTCAGGGGCCCTGATGACACCAGTGAGTCAGATAAAGATGCAACTGGGTTAACGTGGGGAGGGACACAAGACCTGCAGCTAGTGAATGGCATCCACAGTTTTCAGCAAGCCACACCCACCAAAGTGGAATAAATGAACAGGAATTGGAAACAACCAAGAAGGAAAATGCAAAAGAAACATCCTATGGAGCAGGACACCAGAGTATCTCCAAATGGAATCTCTCTCCCTCTTTTCCATCTCTCTCTCTCTCTCTCTCTCTCTCTCTTTCCTTTCTTCTCTCTTTTTCTCTCCTCTTTCTCCTCTCTCCTTTCTTCTCTTCCTTCTCTCTTCTCTTCTCTCTTTTCCTCTCTCCTCTCCCTTTCCTCTCTCTGCATCTCTCCTCTCTTAGGTCTCTCCTCACTCCTCTCTTTCTCTCTCCATCCCTCCCTCCCCGCCCCCTATCTGTCTCTCTCTGCCCCCTCCCCAGGAAGTGTAGGAAGGAGAGGAGAAAAGCAGAACATAATCAATTCACATCTCATAGCATGAAGTGCAAGGAAAGAGATGATTGATGGGGGCTGGCTATCCCACAGCAGAGTCCCCGCTGTGCCATTAATTTGCAGCCTGCACCGGAAACCTGGCTTCAAATGCTCACAAATCGATGGGAGCCTGGAGGAAGAAACCGGAGCTGGGGGATCCCTCCTGCTCTGACAGCAATGGGCTGAGTCCCTGGGAGACTACTTCTCCCAGACGCTGTCTAGGAAGCCAAATTCCTGCCCTGAAACCACCCACAGGCTGGCATTTGGTAGGCTTTGCCCCAGGGGGCGGGAGGCGCTGGATCTCACCACCTCTTCCTGAAGACCCCCCCAACCCGCCCCCAATTTTCTGACAGTCTACTCCTTGGATCACAGTGGTGGCAACATTATCGATTTCCACTCCTTAAGAAGACAGCTGAGCTCATGTGCCTTTTCGAAGGAAAAAAAAGTGCAAAAGCAGGTGTTCTGCTTTCCTGCTGAGTTTTTCAAAGAAAAGGAAGACAAATGCCAGGATAAATTTATGGATCACGTCTGTTCTTCATAACCCCAATACACGGGCACCATTGAGCTGAAATAAATGAACCCAAGAACAGACAGGTGCAGGCTTTTTGTGTGTGTTGGGTGGGTGGGTAGGGGGAGGGTCCCAGGAAAGTCTCCGTGGAGGATCTTGTGTCTTGTAGGCAAAAGGCTATACATTTGGTCCCCAGCACCACTGCCTTACCATGGTGTGTGTGTGTGGTTTTGCATGTGTATGTGTGCATGCATGGGTGTGAGTGTGTGTGTGTATGTGTGTGTGTGTGTGTGTGTGTGTGTGTGTATGTGTGATTCACGACCAACTGCCCACCTTCTCAGTGATGGCAGAAGCAATGACAACATCAGCAAGAAGTGGCAAGGACTGGGGAAATTTAAACAATAAACCAATACAATAGGGACTGGAATGATAGTACGGGGGGAGGACACTTGTCTTGTGTGTGGCCAAGCTAGGTCTGATCCCCAGCATCCCAGAGCATCCCCTGAGCACCGCCAGGAGTGATTCCTGAGCACAGAGCCAGAAATAAGTCCCAGAGGACCACCAGGTGTAACCCTGAAACAAAACAAAACAAAATCAATGAAATAAAAATCACCAGGATCATCAGGCTATGACGCTCCTGAATCCTTGTGCAGTATAGACTTTACATATATATATAAAGAAGGACCACTGCAGTATTTTGTGATCCTTGGACCAGGGTTAAAGGTTGCAAATCACTGGTCTACACTGCATGTTACTGAGTATTAAAAATGAGCAAACAAAATCAAGTCTATTTCAAACAGGGCTTCCCACCCACCCTACATAGGAGCCATAGAAGGAAAAGTCCAACGTCATCTTTTAGATCAAGTTTCCAGCATGGAAAATTGTAGACAATGGTGGAGGGAAAGTGTAATGGTGGTGGGACTGGTGTTGGAATATTGAATGCCTGTAAAAAAATTACTCATGAACAACTTTGTAAACCACAGTGTTTAAATAAAGTGTAAAGAGAAAATTTACATATGTAGGCCTTACTTATTCCATATAAACTCCAAAATATATTAATAAAGAATTGCTTTAAAAGTGTTATTAATGACAAGTGAGAAATGGTTAATACCATAATGAGATCCAAGTATAAAATACAATTTAACATAATATCTTTACATTCCTGAGTTTAAAATGTACATATGTAAATGAGAATAGGCATTTTATATTGTATATAAATTTTATGTTAAATGACTTAATTTTCTTATTTACATAGGTCAAAATCATGTAGTAATCACTTACTGATTTATTTTCTGATCAAGCTATTTGCCAGTTCATAATGTTTTGTTGGAATAAGCAATATAATGTAAATTTGTTATGTGCCAAAGGGAGCAGGTTGAGATTGGGAGTGAAATTGGGGATATTGGTGGAGGAAAGTTCACACTGGTGGTGTTTGGACACGAAATACCTGAAACAACTGTTTTATGAACAATTGTAAATCACGGTGTTTTTAATAAAAATCAACTTAAATAATACAAATTTAAAAATCCAAGTTCCCAGCATGCTTCCAGGCAGTTGGCAGTTGTATCCCTTCTCCAGTAGCTCCAGGAGACAAGGGGATGGGACATAGGTCTCACTCTCTCTGTGCTAATCAAATGGGGTATCACTGTATTACTGTCATCCCGTTGTTCATGGATTTACTTGAGCGGGCACCAGTAATGTCTCTATTCCTCCCAGCCCTGAGATTTTAGCAGCCTCTCCTTCCTCTCTTTCCCAATGATTGGAGGCTCTTTTAGGGTCAGGGGAATGAGACCTATAATTACTGTTTTTGGCATATTAAATACACCACCAGTAGTGTGCCAGGCTCTGCCTGGGTAGGCGGGATACTCTCGGTAGCTTGCTGGGCTCTCCAAGAGGTGTGTGTGTGTGTGTGTGTGTGTGTGTGTGTGTGAGACATATATATATGATTTGTTGCCTACTGTCTGAACTCCATCAAATATGGTGTGGCAACTATGGAAAATGGGTAGGAAGTGTATCATAATGTGTTGAACGGCGGCAAAGCAGCTGCATGGTCCGGAAAGTGGCCTGGAGCATGATGGCGGCTCAGCAGTGGAGGTTGGCTGCGGGACTGGGTCCCCCAGGGTGGGGAGTGCTTTCACCCAACCCCCTCTGGGGCATCCTGGATGAAAACAGCCTGGCTCGGAGTTCGGTGGTCTGGCTGGGGGGGCTTCATTTTATACTCCTGTCTGAGAGGAGCAGCCATTGAGATCTGGAGGGTGGCCAATGAGAAGGCAGGGTGTGGCCTATGGGCGTGATCCCTGGGTCACTGGAGATGGAGGGATAGCAGGCAGAGGATCTCTGCTTCCGGATCCCATTGAGTCCAGAGTTCAAGGTCACAAAGTTCAGCATTATCTGGGTTCCATGGGACTTTATTCATGCGTGAGACTCGACAAGAGCATCTGGACAGCCTGGAGTGTGGTCATGTTTGGGTAGTGGATGTTGATTGCTAGGGGTAGGTCCCTTGGGGTGGGGCGGGTTCTCATCCAATCCCCCTCTAGGACACCCAGAGTGAAAACAGCCTGGCATGGAGTCTGGTCTTTGGTCGAGGGTATATGAGTAGCTTCGTTCCCCCTGCTAGAACCTCCAAACAAGCTCTCAAATGGGGGTACCTACAACAAATGATATCAGAGTGTGTGATCCCAACATATACCTGGCTCTGCGGAGCAGTCCCAGAGACCTAAGGCTAGCATCCCAGCATACCAGCCTCCCAGCTGTTCCCAAAGTATCCCAGTCTGAATTGTCTCTGATTACACAGCCCCCCTCCATTTCTGATAGGTTTCAAGTTGGAAGGGAAGGGGAAAGGACATAAGTAATACCTCCCCCCGCACCCGCCCTCTAAATTGGGAGAGGATGAAGCTGGCTTGCAGGGTGATGTAAATTTGTGTTTTTTTTGGTTGTTATTGTTTACCAATATTTTATTTAAGATTCTTGTTTTGATTTGCGTGGGTGTAATTAGCCTGGAATTTTCTCATAATGTCAATATTTATGTTTTTTTTATTGAATCACCATGAGATAGTTACAAGCTTTCATGTTTGGGTTATAATCTCACAATGATCAAACACCCATCCTCCACCAGTGCACATTCCCCACCACCGACATCCCAGGTATACCCCCCCTTTCCCACCTACCACCCCTGCCTTCATGGCAGACTATATATATACATATTTTTTTAAATTTTATTTTTGGCTTGCAGGGTGATGTAAATTTGGGGGTGATCTTCTTCCCCAGCTCCAGGTCAAAATAGAGCAGCAGGCGTGGAGCTGATTCCACCCCTGAAGCCTTTTCAAATATTTCTACCAGATTTACAGAGCAACATCTGCTGCCAATCACAGCTATTCACTGAGGAGAAACTTGGAAAGGGAAAAAATAAATCAGATGCTAATTCCCTAAGTCAGAAAGAGGTGGGGGTTGGGGCAGGAGCTGTGAGATCAGGAGAGTCAAGGACGTATATTAATAAATAAATGGAATTTCCTAACAAGGCAAATGTACCTTTTGAAAACTTCCAGACTCACTTATCTGTACAAGATTTCCAGGCTGTTATTTCTTTCCCCCTCTTGCTGAATATTCTACCATTTCTCTAGCAGTCTTATTTCCTATGGCAAATTAGTAAAACATAAGTTCTCTGAAACGAAGTCAGTGTTAGAAGCCAAAAAGCGCCAAAGTAGATGAAGCACAAGCCAGGATTTTGGAGACACATTCAGAACAACACGGGGGCAGAACAAGCAGTCAACCCCATCCTGTCCCCCAGATGGACAGTTCCTGTCCCTCTGAGCATTATCAGTGCTGGGGTTAGGGCTGAGGCCACACACTCCAGCTCAGAGAAAATGGGTAAGGTAGAAATCCATCCTGTAGTAGGTTCAGCTTATTTCTGGAGCCCGTTTTCACGAAGTCTCTGACCTTCCTTCCCAGTTTTCAGAATCTGTTTGTGAGTATTACCTTGTACGGATAAGGCGCCTAACCAGAGACCCAGGTCACAACCCGGAACCGGAAACAACTACCCACACGAGGTCGCCATCTTGGGAACCTCGCGGTCTAGGTTCCCCACTTCCGTGTGCGCCCTCTTGGTTCAGAGAAGTCAACCAGCTTCTGTGTGCTCCAGCCCTGTTGGATGATATTTCGGGCACCGCCTAGTTCTGGGGGTTTCTTATTAATCAGAGCTCAACATTTTGAGTCCACTAATGACCCCCGCGACTCTTCATTTTGAATCCTACATATTAGTTAGGAAGAACTTGGATAGGGTAGGAAGTAAGTGCGGCGAGGCAAGTTCTAGGTTTGCGCATCTCAGGTCCTTCTCCTGCGCTGTCCTCCCTAACCCAGTGAGACCTGAGTGCTAGGAACAGAGGGCCACTACAGAGGAACCGGGGCCGCCGGACGGAGGAGTTAGCACAACTGTCGAGCTAACTCTTGCAGAGCAAAAGGCACTCGGGAGCTGGCTCGAGGCTGAGAGGAGAGGGTGTGTGTAAGTAGGAGAGACACGAGCACATGCAGCCACGGAAACCCTGAGTCACTGCGTGCTGAGTGGGGAATGGAGGAGTGGGGAATGGGGGAGCTGGACGCAAACCTGGGAGTCCTGAAGGATCTGTCTGTTGTGCTAATAAGCATTTTGGAATTTACCCTCAGGGCAAGCCATGACTCACGGAAGGATTTTCAACCTGGGGATAACATGATTAATGGAGGCCAACGTTTAGTCAGAGGGTGCCAGGCATGTAGTAAGTGCTTCACATGGATTAAGTCATTTAATTCTCTTGACAATCAGATGAGGCCGTTACTATTAATACGCTCTTTTTTCCAGTGAAGAAAACGACTCGGAAACCTAAGTTCCTCGAGGGAGGACAGTGTCTTGGTGAGTTGACAGATAGAGCCTGAGCTATTACACAGAGTCCTGGGAAGGTATTTTGAGTGAGTGAACAAACGAATGCGACTGCTTCCGGAGAAGGACGGAATGGGGGTTTGAATGAGATCTCATACCAGGACTACAATTTCATGATGACAATTGTTTCTAAATCAAAAAAGGAGAAACGGGGGGGTGGAGGATGGGGAGGGGGCGGAGCAATAGTATAGCAGGTAGGGCGCTTGCCTTGTATAGCTGCCTTGGGTTCTATCCCTAGCAACCTTTATAGTCCACCTGAGCCTGCCAGAAATGATCCCTGAGCACTGAGCAGATGCCCACAAGATGGGGTAGGGGTGGGGGACCAGGGAGATAGATAGCTCAATAGGCTAGAATACATGCCTTACATGCAGAAACCCGGGTTCAATCCCTCCCTGGCACTCAGGCCCCAAGAGCAGCGTCAGGAGACGCTCCCGATCACTGAGATGGGACTAGCGCCTCGAGGTCCCAAACCAAAGAATAAAAAGAGAATTTGATCATTAAAGAAGAAGGGACTGTAGGCATCTAAAGTTAAAAATTAAAAGCCTTTAGATTTTAGGCACAGCTGAATTTTACTTGGATGAAATGCAAGGTGAGTAAAGCAATTCTTAGGATGCAACTGTTTGTGGCTGTTGTTTATTTTCTTGCCCCATCTTCTTCTGCTACAATCTGTTTTCTAGGAGACAGAAGAGATTGTTGTCTTTGCAATAAGCAAAGAGGTTTGGGTTCATCTCTACCATATGATCTGCCTGGACCATGGGCACAGAAAGAGGGAGGTGAGTGTCAGTGATGATCTATTTCAATCTGCGTGGTTCTAGCTACAGGATGGAGGTTGAGCTGGGTGATTTAAAGGTTTCATCCAATGGCTTTCTCTGAAGTGAGGTCTGAGAGCCTGGTTCAGAAATCCTTGGCAAGTTGAATAATGAGGCACATCCCCAGGCCAGGATGATAGCTTCGAGGTCAGTAATTCATCCTTTGCATGTGACTTGAGTTTGAACCTTTGCACCACATTGCCCCCACCCTTCCCCACCAAGCACTGCCAGGTGTATCCTTGGTTGTCCCCTAGCATTGCCAAGTGGCATTGGTGGCGTCTGGTCCATCTACATGCTCGAGCCTTAGCACTGAAGCATTAGGACTGCTGACTCAATATTGCTGACAGTGATTCCCTGAGCAGTGCTCAGAAGCCTCAAAATAAAAATAATACACAGATTCAGGACTTACTTTTAGCCTGTGAACTCTGAGAATGTGGCTGAGGAAAGCCATGAGATGTTTATACAGAAGAAAGCTGAGCTCTAAGCTCCAACAGATACCAGAGGAATCAAATGGTTGACCATCCAAGTCAACAGTGAGTCAACTGGTATACCATCAGCGATAGCATTTGCCTTCTACATGGCCGACCCGGGTTCGATTCCTCCATCCCTCTCAGAGAGCCTGGCAAGCTAACGAGAGTATCCCGCCCGCATGGCAGAACCTGGCAAACTACCCATGGCGTATTCAATTTGCCAAAAACAGTAACAAGTCTCACAATGAAGACGTTACTGGTGCCCACTTGAGCAAATTGATGAACAGGACGACAGTGCTACAGTGCTACCTTTTAACATCATTTTGCAAAAGTTTTGCAGAGAAAGGACACAATAAAGACATCAAGGTATTCCAAAGAATGTTTTTTATTTACATTTACTTGATTTCAAGAGCTGTCATCTCTCAAATGGAGGCATTTTGGTTGGGTTAGTGGGTACTATGTCACATACTAAGAATATTCCAGAAGTAAACTAAGTATTTTGAGTGGTGTCAAAATGCTCTGAACATCGCTAGAGAATTTCACAATTCACAAAATCGGGACTCTGTGATATTGAAAATCATGTGCGGACTAAAGTTTCATACCTTTCTTGCTAGACTCACTGCCAAATCTTATCATAACCTTTCCTGAGGAAAAATCAACATATGTAAGGGGTATCGAGTGGTTTTAATTTTTTCAAAACAGACTTTTTAAAAGTTTTTAGACTTTGCTTAAAATATGCATTATCCAACACTTCCAAGAGAAGCTAACTTTGCAAAGAGTTTGCTTCAATCAAGAAATATGGCAACAACCCCCAAAGCAGGTAGTTTGGGAAAGTTGAGATTCAGAGAGGTGGCAGGAGGAGGTGAAATGTGGAACTAAGAGAGTGTATTTTAAAGCATGCTATCATTAAGTACAACAGGGGTGAGGGGCAGGAGTATTTCTTGGTTGAGACACAAAGAGAAACAGCGTGCAGAATGTGCCACAGTTGAGCAGAAGGGAGAAGCATTTATTCCCAAGTCCTGGTCCTCCATAGAACAAGGGGCACCACTGGGATGTGTTAAAGCAGGAAGGGCTGATAGTGGCTCCCCTGACTTACCTGAGTTCACATCTGCATGTAGCTATAGCTATCAGAAAAGATTTTGAATCATAGTTTTGTTTGTTTGGGGCTCACACTTGGCTGTGTTCAGGGATCACTTTTGGCAGTGCTCAGGGGACCATATGAGATGCCAGGAATCGAACCCAGGTGAGCTACACGAAAGGCAATTGCCCTACCAATACAAACCCAATGGATTTTCTTTGTTTGTTTATTGCTTGGGTGAGGTGGAGGGGGGCTCACCCTGTGGTGGAGCTCAGGGCTTATTCCTAGCTCTGCACTCAGATCACTCCTGGTGAGACTAGGGGACCAAAGGGGATGCTGGGAATCAAACCTGGATTGGCCTCATGTAAGACAAGAGCCTCCCCATGGTGCTATCTTTCAGGCCCCAGAGTCTGAGTAGAGACTCTGGTATTTGGCCCATGACTAAAAGCCTGACAGCTTCTTTATTCAAATATTTAATTTTGATCAGGAATTGTTTCCCAGACCCCACGGGGTGTGGGGTTTTCAAATGCAAGAATCGTAAATATTTTTATCTCCAGTGATAGATTATTTTAAAGTCTGGATTATGTCCCCCCCACTCACACCCCAACCCTCCCCAAATCTCTTCCCCTCCTGACTTGATGGGAAACATTCAGAGTTAACATGGAAAAACTTGGAAAGCACCCATGCAATAAAAGCAGGTTAAAATAAATTCCCCATGAGCCATGTCATGAAATTGTTTATTTGGTAACTGGAGAGAGTCTGGTTGGATACTAAGCAGATTATGGTGTTGCCACCAAAAAAGAATTTTTTTTTTTTGCAAGCAAAGGTTGCTTTTAAATCATCCCGATGGAAATGTAAGCTATGGCATGCTGGACCCATTTGAAAAAGTGCAAGATCCAGCCCCTCATACTTTCTTAGAATAAGTACAATGAGTCATTTTTTCTTTTTTTTAATGCTCAAGTCCAGCTAGCATAACTCACTCTCTCCTCTCTCTCTTTCCTCTCTCTCTTTCCTCTCTCTCTCTCTCTCTCTCTCTCTCTCTCTCTCCCCCCAACCCCATGTGTGTGTGTGTGTGTTTGTGTGTGTGTGTTTGTGTTTTACCATGCTTCCTATTTTCTATTCTTTTTCCTTAAACAAGATTGGAAGGAAGGAACATTCTTGACCTTTCCTATCATTCCTGCTGGGATAGATCCATTTTCATTGACATATTTCTTACCTTGCATTCTCCCAGAAATAATTCAGTATGACAATGCTGCCTTCTTTGAGACTTGGGACTCACATATTACTGAAACTTTAGCCCCTGTACTTTTCCATTTAAACACCACCACTTGAAATCAATGTTTACTCCCCTACCACACCTATTTGTAAATGTGATTGGCATACTTTTATAAACCCAGTGGGAACCATAACTATGACAAATTCCCTTCAGTTTCTGATTGACAAGCTGATTTGTAAAGTCCTGATGCTCTCAGCTACAGGATTGACTCTCAAATATAGTTTTCTACCAAGAACATGTAATTGATACTTAATGGTGCGTGGTCAAACCGATACAGCCCACATTTATTCCTAGGAGTGGTAGCCAAGCATTTTGTCTTTATGAAATATCTATATTTCCTTTGCCTGGCAAAGTTAATCTGGTGGTCTCGTGTTGGAATTTACAACAGCACATTGTCTCCAGTAGACAGATTTCTTGTGTGCTGTTTTTCGAGTCATTCCAACTTCAGGGTCAGAAAACCCATCAATTTTTTAGCTATTCATTCATTCCATGTTAGGGACTGTCTTGCCCCAAGGATGGTTGGCGATACTGCTTAGCTCAGCCCTCCTTTCTGGTTGGGGTGGAGGAAGAATGCCTTCCTCTTCATTGTCCAGAACAGAATGGTCAGTGGTTCTCTGGGTGGTCCCGGGTCATTTTTATTGGCCCCTTTTGTTTGCCATGCCCACAGCGAGTGACATCATGGTTTCTTTCACAATATGGACATTATTTCGAGGCTCCAAGGCCTGCACAGAGGA
This sequence comes from Sorex araneus, assembly GCF_027595985.1. Classification (NCBI taxonomy): domain Eukaryota; kingdom Metazoa; phylum Chordata; class Mammalia; order Eulipotyphla; family Soricidae; genus Sorex; species Sorex araneus. The sequence goes on along the minus strand of NC_073307.1, from coordinate 49,586,833 downwards.
AGTCACAGTCAGACAGGGGACCTCACCTCTTCGTGATTGCTGTAAAGTGACTCACAGGCCAAAGGAAATTCAGAAGAGTCAGAGAAGGCCGGGGTGTAAGTGCGACTAGTCACCCTTCTGATAAACTGCCATCCTCACCCCCAGCCACAATGCACCCATTAAACGCCAACACAATGGTTAGGGTGACTCATTCTGGCCCTTTACCCGGCAAAAATAAATCAGAGCGTGGAGCTGGAATAAGGCAGAGACTTTTCCAGGATGGAGAGTTGAGCTGGAGGCCGGAACATTGGCAATATGTTGAAAGGGAGTGAGCAGTGGGGTGGCTGGACAAGCTTCCCAACTAGATCTTTCCATGAAAGCCAAACTTGTCAAGTGGTGGCAGTGTGACCTGATGCCACAGGGTGGCATTCATGGTGGTTTAGATGGTCATGACTGCACTGTTGCTTTCATAAGCACATACATGAACACACACACACACACACACACACACACACACACACACACACACACACCCCTTTGCCAAGATTTCTCTAAGGGACACATATCTGGAGATCATGTGGAATCCTTTGAACTAGACAAGGGTCTAAAATCCATAGTCATCTCTACCCATATAAGTGGGTTTGTATCTGATTCACCAACGTAACTCATTCAACTGCATGATTCAATGACAGTCACTTAAAGGGCCATTGAGGATGACAGCAAGAAGCTGAGTTTGGGGCTTGTCAGATACATGGAAGCCTGGACTTAAAATGTTTAAAGTTTTTGTTTGTTTGGGGGCCACATCTGGAGATGCTCAGGGCTTCCTCCTGGCTCTGTGCTCAGGGATCCCTCCTGGAGGTGCTCAGGGGATCATATGAGGTACTGGGGTTGAACCCAGGTTGGCCTCATGCAAGGCAAGTGCCCTACCTGCTGTACTACCACTCCAGCTCCCTCAAAACATTTAACTTTATATTTTGTATAATTCAACAGCCAAATTAGAGAAGTCTGTGAGTAGTGCCAGTGTCTTGTGGATATTATCTTAGTAAGTGGTTTTGACCCACAGTGGAATTTAATGGCTAAAGAATTTTGTTTTGTTTAAATTACTTTGGATCAGAATCAATATACTTATGAGGTATCTACAGTAATTGGCATGAAGCACTAAGTAATTAGTTCTTTTTTTGTTACAAAAAATGAACTAATTATTATACTTCTTATCTGATCCTATCCAATCTTAATTGAGATGTAACAAATGTTCTGTCGAATATTCATTATTCAGATCATGATTTTGTTAATAGAAAGTTCTTGGTGTCCTCTGACCTCTGGCCCCAGCTCCCCCATCTACAACCCACCCTTGTGAGCCAGATAATGGCCCTGTGGACAGGTCAGAGATGACAGGGATGAAAAGGACAGTGTGGAGGAGAACAGAGTTATCTGCAAGATGATTCCATTAAGAAACCATCATGTGATTCAACATGTTACTTGACCTTTCCCTTCTGATGTCCTCACCCATAAAATTCCTCACCCATAAAACAGAGTGACAGTCCTAAGGGGACATTTGGACTTGCCTGTACAGGACAGCATTATTCACCCTTGCCAGAGGGTGAAACAAGCAGCCAACCCAACTCCAGTGAAGGATGGAGAACCGGAAGGTGCTCTGGACGCATAGTGCCAGATTATTCAGTGATGCAGATTCTTTTTTAAACCTGGGGGACATTAGGGTATAAGAGGAAATCCATTCACAAGAAGGGAAGTGAGTCCTGCTAGAAGGTAAGTCAGATGATCAAACTCATACAGACAGAGAAGAGAACAAGAGAATGGGGTGTGCGGGATTGGCGGCGGGAGGGGGGCGGGGACGGGCAAGGAGATCTAATCATTCAGAGAAGTTGGGGAAGGGGAGCAGTTTCAGTTGCGACCAATGAAAGGGTTTGGGGAGATGGTGCTGGGGTTGTTCATGTAGCCAGGAGCCCGAGTTTCCTGCCAGGGACCCTCACACTGAGAATGGTTAGGATGAAAAACTGAGTCCCATGGGTTTCGCCACATCTGAAAAGCCAGAATTAAAAAGAAGGAAAAGAAGAATTCTTACATATTTTCCTGTGGATGGTGACTCAAGGCACTGCACTCAGGGATCCCTCCTGGTGGGCTCAGCGTTGGCCACGTGAAAGGTAAATACCCCCCCCTGCTATCCTATCACTCCGTCCCCTAAATTCAATTCTTATTCCTCTCCTTTTCTCTCACCTCTCCTCTCCTCTCCTAATTCTCCTCTTCTCTCCTTTCCCCTTTCCTCCCAGAAACAGGTCAGGGGCTGAGGTCACTCCTGCCCACCATTGGCAGATGGTGCTGGAGGTCCTCTGGGGCCACACCTGGTAGTGATGTTTGGAATGCACCCTGCTCCATTGGGGCATCCCCCTTTCCTGGGGGCGGTGTGGAGGGCGGAGGAGGTGGGGGGTTGAGGCGGGTGTTAGGGCTTCCCATGGAATTGCTTTGAATTCACTGCTGTGAGTGCTAGGGAGGTTCCAGATTGCAAAGAGATCTCAATAGCCACTTCCCTCCCACAACACACACACACACACACACACACACACACACACACACACACACAATGGAGTCAGACAGTGGCAGTGGCCGGGACAGCAAACCTGAAGAGCAAAGGTGAAGTGCCAATCTCTTAGTGCCCAGGGCTGTAGGCCAGCCAGCAGGGGGCACAAAAGAGGCAGGCCTGGGGACAAGGGGACACGTGGACTTCCATGGAGGTTGTCTGCAGGTGTGGGGGCAGAACTGACAGCATTTGCCCCCAGCCCACACCCCGAAACCTGAGTTTAGCCTCCTTATAAACAGTCTTTCCTGACGTGAGCAAAGCTCAGGCCACTTGGGTAAAGGGCTCATCCCCCAGGCCGCGGAGGTGGCCCTGAGCAGCAGGAGAGTGGGACCGGCTGGGGGGTTGGGGGAGACCATAAGCCCTGCTCACTTCCCTCTTTTCTTTTATTTTAAAATTTAAAAAAATTGAGTCAATGAGACACAGTTACAAAGTTGTTCATTATTGACTTTCAGTCCTACAGTTGTACAATGTTCCAACACTCGTCCATTCACCAGTGCAAATTTCCCACCACCAGTGGCCCCATTTCCCTCCTGCCCCCTTCCCCTGCAACCTGCCTCGATGGCAGACTCTCTCTCTCCCTCTCTCTCTCTCTCTTTCTCCCTCTCTCTCCTTCTCTCCTCCCTCACACCCTCCTTCTTCCTCTCTTTTGGGCATTATGGTTTGCAATACAGATACTGAAAGGTTATCATGTATGTCCCTTTACCTATTTCAACACTCATTATGACAATAGTAGTTAGAAATGCACTTTGCTTTTTTTGACTCTGCACTTTGGCACTTTGCTTTTTTTGACTCTCTTTCCCCGTCCCTGCAAACCCCATCACTCCCTGTCCTCCCCCTGCTCCAAAATATTCAAGTTTGGGTTTGTTTTTTTGTTTTAATTAGTTCCAGGTCTGCTGATGTGTCGGCCCCATCTGTGCAATGCCCGCATGCCAATTCAAAGTCTGAGGCCCTGTGAGTACAGCAGCTGACTCCGAGCCTGACGAAGAAGCCTGTGGAGATGCTGGGGGTGGCTGGAAAATCCTCCTCAGGTACCTGCCAGCGCCAGGCTCTTTCCAAGCCCTGACTGCACCACAGGCCTGCTATGAAAGGGTGGGGGGGGAAGGGGGACACTACGCCTTTAGAAATAAGAGGGTGACTGAGCTACAGGTGGGCACTGCTCAGGGCACCTTCTGGGCTAATGCCTGGTGAGTAGAGATTGTGGTCAAGTTCGTGCTGGGGTCAGTAGTGGAGAGGGGCAGATTTCCCCCAGGGCCAGCTCCCCTTCCTCCTTCAGCCCCAAAGACAGCCATGGACCCCTTGACTGGGTCCATGACTCTCTGTGTACCTTTCTTCTTCTGGGGTGGAGAGATTTCAAAATGTCTCTGTCCACTGTCCTCCCTTCAGACTAATTTCTCCTACCTTTGAAGACCTAAAGAAGGAAAAAAAATGTGCAGAAACACCATCTTCACTCCTGGAATCATTGCAGCACTATTCACAATAGCCAGAGTCTGAAAACAGCCTGAGTGCCCAAGAACAGATGATTGGGTAAAGAAACTACGGTACATCTACATAATGGAATATTATGCAGCCACCAAAAAACCATGAAGGCATAAAATTGGCTTAAAATGGATATACATGGAGAGTATTATGCTGAATAAAATGAATCAGAAGGAGAGGCACAGATATAGAATGACTGCATTCATTTGTGGGATGTAAAAATAATAGTATGAGATGAATACCCAAGACTAGGGAAAACAGGAAAACAGGGACTAGGAGGACTGGTCAATGGTTGGAAGTTTGTCACAAGTGTGTGGGGTGGAGCGCAGTTAGGATAGAAAAGGGATCAGTATGACAAAAATAGTTGGAAATGATCATTTTGGACAGGAACTGAGTGTTAAAGTAGGTAAAGGGATATAACTAATAACCTTTCAGTATCTGTATTGCAAACCATAATTCCCAAAAGGAGAGGGAGGGAGAGAGAGAGAGAGAGAGAGAGAGAGAGAGAGAGAGAGAGAGAGAGAGAGAGAGAGGTACTTGCCATAGAGTGGGAGGTGGGTGGCGGGAGGAAAACTGGGGCCATTAGTGGTGGGAAATACGCATTGGTGAAGGTGAAGGGACCCGCTGGAACATTGTGTGACTGAAACCCAATTATGAACAACTATGTAACGTGTATCTCACGGTGATTCAATTTAAAAAATCAATGCATTTTTAAAGAAAAATATGAAGCACCATCAACCACCCATGCAGAGAGAACAGTGTGTCTCTGCAGCTTGGGTGTAAAATCTGAGCCTGAACCGATGCCTTCAGGCCCTGTGCCCCATACAGACGCTTACGTCAGGATCCCAGAAATGAAATAAACTGCTCACTTGCTGGACTGTCCCTCTCGAGCAGGGACTGGCCACACTTCAAGAGCAACTCAGATCTTGTTAGGCCAGTGACAGACCCAAAGGTTCTCCGGTTGAAGTGCTCTCCCCCCTATACCACTGCTGAACAGACTTTTCACAAGTTTCACTCACTTATTCGACAGATGTTTATAAGACCCAGTACTCTGATAAAAATGAAAATGAATGTACCCCCCCCCCCAAACAGGCATGCTGTTTCTTGCCAGCTAGCCAGCATATTGTTAAGACCTTAGTATTAAGGTATTATTTTGGTGGGTGGGGTGCGGGGAGAGGACACACTCAGCAGTGCGCTCAGGAATGACTCCTGGTAGTGCTCAGGGGACCATAGGCGCTGCCGGGGATCATACAGGGGTTAGTTGTACGCTGGGCACTGGGGTCGCTGACAGTGGGCAAGCTTCCGACCCACTGTCTCTCTGGCTCCTGTTTATAAACTGTGGATTGCCTCTGGCCTGGACCAGTCTCTAATCCCGGAGGACAGAACATGGTTTTCCCCCACCCCCACCAACTGATGCCCCTCCTAGAAGGCACACGGCAGCCCTGCCAAGATCTCTTGGGGTGTCTCATGGCTGCCCGATGGGAAGTAACCGCCTTCTCAGCCTGGCACAGCAACAGACCCTGGTTATGAGAGGAGATAAAAAGCAGCAATATCACCGAACTGCATAAAGTGGGCAAATGCCAGATGCCTGAGAAGAGGCACAAGGCAGGGAGTGTAGAGTGTATAGAGAACTGAGGGAGGGGGCAGGAGGGGCAGACCCCAAGCCTCCCATTTGGCGGGCAGTGCGTCTGTCTGTACTGTCCTCCTTTGCAACCCTCTGCATCTCTGAAGGGGGCTGTCTTCATGCTACATCTTAGCATGGGGCCGCCCGGTTCTGAGCTCTGGGGTGTCCCGAACCCTCACATATGTGACTCCTACAAAGACAACCGTTACTCTACACAGCGAGGCTAGTGGGGCGGGGAATGTGGTTCAAAGGGGCTGGAGCACATGCCTTGCCTGGAGAAGGTCCAGGGACCCCTCCATGCCCCAGATGTGACCTCCAGAGGGGCCCCCCTCCATGCCCCAGGTGTGAACCCCTAGACCAAAGTGAGCCAAACACACGGACTGAAACAACAAAGAAGCAAGGATTGGAAAGAATCGGGGAGAAGGAGGGATGCTTGGTGCTGCCTGGAGGCCAGAGGGAGGCGTGGAGGGTCTGGAAGGCGCGCGCCTACCTTAGGGCTTGGCTCTGCCCTGTCAGGATTAATGAGGCTTTACCTACGACCTGTGCTGTTGATCGGGGCTGTCAGTGGAAACAAAACACATTTTTCAACGGTGGCCAAGTCAAGTGCATAAATTCTACCACTAGCTAAACACTGCAGGGGCCTGTGTAGCTTCACGGAGTGCTGCCAGCCGTACAGGACAAGGCGCCTTAAGCCTGGTTCTGTCCATTCAGGGGAGAGGCATCAGCTGCAAGGTCCCTCTGCCCCCCACCAGGTTTGCAAAGGCACCCTTCCCCTCCTATTTGAGGGTTGTGACTGGATCTGCAGGGACAGCTACGGATGGAATCCCGTGCTGGGTCCCAGCACAAAATCCATCCAAGAAAGAAGAAGAGAGTGGGAGCAGGACAAAGAAAAAAAAAAAGTCTGGGCTTCAGGAAATGGCGAGTAATGTCGTGTTCTACTCTTTGACCACGTGACCTTGAAGACTGTCTCTGATGCCATTGGATTTGTGGAGTCGATGTTCCAGGCTAGCCAGGAGGACATTTGGCCACCATATGGATAGACCCAATCACTTGGGAATGTGGGGTTCCATAAATAAAAGGGGACCAGATGGCCTGAGAATCAAGACGTAGACACATTTTACCGCTTTTGGTAACATTGACTGATGCGACTGTGTTGCCACCAAGCCCTCAGGCTTTCAGGGAAAGATTTAGATGAGGCGTTCTAGGAAGGATGGGATCAGCCCAGAAGACCAGCACAGACTGGGGTGACAAATGAGTCAAAGGGAGAAGCTGGAGTGATAGTCCAGTGGGGAGGTGTCTTGCTTACAGCTGACCCAGGTTTGACCCCTGGCATCACACTGGGGCCCCTGAGCACTGCTAGGAGTAATTCCTGAGTGCAGAGCTAGGAGTAACTCCTGAGCATCACTGGGTGTGACCCTTCCTCTGCCAAAATAAATAAGTCAAAGGGATTTCTGGAAGGATCTGGGAGCTCATTCAGCCCAAGTCTCCCAACCACAGGGAAGGGAATCCAGAGAGAGATTGTAGGCAGAAAGCCAGTTGATTAAGTAGATGGGATGTGAGCACAGAATCAAGAGTAAGCTGGGGGGGGTAACCAGGCCCAAGGATAACAGGGGAAAAGGCCTTGCCCAGGGCAGGTCTTGGCATGCTCAAGGAATGAGGCTGGAAAAGCAAAGGCCTCAGAGCCAGGGCTACTCCCAATCCCGGTCCTCATGGATCTTTCTTTCTCCCCTGAGTCTGTGCTTGCTGATATACCCGAACCTACCACTACCAAATTCCTTCTCAATCCTCATGTCCTGATGCCAGCAGTAGTGTTCTTGCCCCGGCTTGTGCGGGGCCAAAACAATCAAGGTCTCCTGCACCCTGCTTCAGCCTTCTCTCCAACTGAGGCCCCTGACTCCCTCTCTGCACCCCGCCCACCATCCTCAGCTCCGAAGCACCCCTCTGCCATCCAGGCACTGCAGGGAGCAGAAGGAATCAGAATCTAAAAGATCCTTTTCAATCCCCCCTCTCTGGAAAGGGTCACTGCAAGAGCTCTAGGCTCTCGTGCTCATCCAGAGGCTCCAGAACCCGATGAGGTTTGTGGCGTGGTGAAATCAGGTTGGTGAGGGCAGTAAGGCCAAGCAAGTCCAGGGTGGTGCTGGTGAGCAGTGACCAGATGGTCCTAGCCATACTATCTCGGCATGAAGGTATGTATGTAGGACTGTAGGTGGTGAGGGGTTAGGAGATGGTCCAGCCCATCCAAAGCTCAGGAGCATGGCTGGGGATGGGGGGACCTAGCAGGTGCTTCCTTTCATTGAAGTGGAGTGGACAGCGCTGTGGAGAAACTAGGTCAGAAACAGCCAGAGTTGCCCAAGATAATAAATTTCTTGTCACTGGGATCTAGCTGATACTATTCTCTTTTTTGTAACCCCCCCACCCCCCACAGACACACATACCTCTGTCACTGTCACTGTCATCCCATTGTTCATCGATTTGCTTGAGCTGGCACCAGTAACGTCTCTATTGTGAGACTTGTTGTTACTGTTTTTGGCATATCAAATGGGTATGATATGCCAGGGGTCGCTTGCCAGGCTCTGCTGTGCGGGGCGGTATACTCTTGGTAGCTTGCTGGGCTCTCTGAGAAGGATGGAGGAATCAAATCCAGGTCAACCATATGCAAGGCAAACTCCCTACCTGCTGTGCTATTGCTCCAGTCCCCACTTCTTGTAACCTAAATCCTGTGAGCTGTTGTTGGCAGACGTGGCCCTGAAGGTCAGGGAAGGGTGTGAGATGCATAGCATTTGAGGAAGCACATACATGTTTGTCCAAGCAGGCTTGTTGTTTTGGGGACCATATGTGTTGGGGGAGGGGCATTGCTTAACTGCTTCCTCAGTGTAGACAGGAACAATGTCCTTTGCTCCCGGTCATATCCTCCGACGGTACAGCACAGCCTCTGTTACACTGCTCAGAGACCCCTTACGTCTCTGTCTGGAGGCTGATGGGAAGCAGCAGGAACCAGGGATGGGGGTGGGGGCAGGGGGGTCAGGGGCTGCATTGCCCTGGACAATGAGCAGTTCCCAGGGCCATGAAAACCCCACCCTTCCCCAGGAGAGGACACTGAGGAAGCAGCAGTAACTGTTTTCCTTCCCTAATGGGGATTCTCGACAATCACGGTCAGGAACCAGGAGCCTCTTCAGGATTCCTCTGCAAAGTCGACACCCAATGGGAAAATGCAGGTAGTATAAACCGGGAACGTCAATCACCTTAACATCATGGCCCGGCCCTTCCAGATGTCCCCCCACAATCCTCCCCACCCTGAGCATTGTTTTCTTCCTTCCCTGGATGGATTCCGTGCCGGGGCCCATCAGGGGATCCATTCCATAGCTGTCCCTGCAGACCCCGTCAGGCTGTTGGATAGGAGGGGAACAAAGTCCCGTAGGCTTCTTTCTCAAACCTGGTTGGGGGTAGGTGTACCCCCTTTCTACCCTCACCTCTCCAGTGAGTCTGCATCTTCTGTTCTTTCAGGTTCCTTGCTTCTACTTCTCTGGAAAGTTGAACCCCAACATGAGATTCTATGCCACCTTCCACTGGTGTAAAATATAGGGCATGCAACATTTTTGAATGGGGGTAGGCGGACATATTATTCCCTTTCCCAGAGCAGCTTTAAGCTTGGCATGCCAGAGCGAGCCCCTAAACCATTTTGTTTGCAATGGCTCCGCTATCTGTCATTGTCAGAGATTTTTCATTTAATGGGCTTTTAATGCATGTTATTTGTTTCTTCAATTAGATAATCAGTTTCTTGGGACCTGAAATTATATTGTTAGCTGGCTCTTGGGAGCCAAGTAACAGCTTTAAGTAACAACATATCTGCTATAGAGATGTTATCAGTACTTGGCTAATATTGATAATGTGGGGTGAAGTGTGTGTGTGTGTGTGTGTGTGTGTGTGTGTGTGTGTGTGGTGTGTGTGTATAAGAGGAAGGGGCACTCAGCTCCTTCTGGCGCCCTCTCGTGGTGTCTGAAATATTGTAGGAGCTGCCTGCGCTTGCTCTGTTCTTGATAAGGATCAGATGTGTTTCCGAGAAAACATTCTTACTCACACCAGTAAGAAACTGCCTACACAGCCATGCTGAATGGAGCAAATCAGTCTCTGGGATGCCAGGGGCTTCTGAAGGCACTATACAAATTACTTCATCATGCAACACAGTGCTGGTTTTCAGGTGACAGAGGAGACGGATTTTCAGCTGGCTAAGGTCACACGACGGAATCCACCAGTCCTCACTGCCCCCACCCCACCTGAATTTTGACCCCAGACCTGCTGAGTTGTCACAGGACACATAAATTGAACATCTTCCAGCAAGCTTCTAGATTTATTTGGTTTTGTGGGGGAGGGGGGTCACACCTAGTGGTGCTCAGGACTTACTCCTAGCAGCTCTGTGCTCAGAGATGACTTCTGGAGGGCTCAGAGGTGCTGGGAATGGAACCAGGCTGGCTGCATGCAAGCCAAGTGCCTTACCCACTGTGCTATCACTCCGGCCCCAGTATGTTCTCAGGATATTTATGTGATTCCACTTCACCTTACATGAATTCAGTATGGCAACTGAGAATTGTGTATTGAGAAATAAGCACTGAGAATGGAGGACACATGAGTGTTGGGGGTTTTGCAGATTTACTCTCTTATTGACCATTTAAATGTTGTTGTTAACAAAATGGCCGTGTTAGACATAAACTCCCTAAAACTTCTTATAATTTGCAACTTGTAGCTTTTGGGTTTTTTTTAGAGGGATCATAGCCAGCATGTGGTGCTAGGGTGGTGCCCCAGTTTCCAGCATGTGCTCATGCCCTAAAGCAAGCGCTCAGTGGAGGATTTTTAAAGTATTATTATTATTATTATTTTTAGCTGTGGATGCATGTCTTAGAAACAATATGACAATTATATCATAGGGGCAAATATGTAACCCAGATCTGAGGGTTAAGTCAAGTGACAAAGGGTTGATGACAGTCATGTGATGTCTAATATATCCTCTGCTTATGGCCAGCACATGTCTAGCAAGTGGGACAGAGTTGAATATGAAAAGAATTCAACAGCTGCACACAGAAATGGAAAAGAGACAGGGAAAGGCATTGTTCTCACAACTGATATATTTTCAAATTTCCAAGGGAACTATTTTTGAAGAGGCCTTCTCTAGTATAGTTTGGCATATAAATAGGCTTCACTTACAAACTATAGATTTACCAGCATTTAAAAAGCATCCACTTTGAAATGTCTGATTTTGCCAATGAATGACCATTTACTGTATGAATTTGATAATAATGGAAAATACTTCAATAGAGAAATAATAACAAGAATGAAATGCATGATTTCTCTGAGCAATCAAAAGGATGTATGGAACCACCATACAGAGCTACTTTCTCAATTGAACTAGGATATAAATAAGACCTGTGTGGGTGGAGAATGAGAATATCGGGGTTTTGTTGCTTTTTAAAACATTTTTACTTTTTTTGGCTCTTTGGGTCACACCTGGCAATGCTCAGGGATTAGTCCTGGCTCTGTGCTCAGAAATTACTCCTGGCAGTGCTCAGGCCACGTGCAAGGTAAATGCCCTTCCCACAGTACTATCACTCTGGCTCCCAGAAGAAAATAGGTTAACACTAGTAACAGTCCCATGTCCTAGACAAGGAGACTCCTAACAGGGCTAGAGCAATAGCACAGCGCAGAGAGCGTTTGCCTTGCACACGGCCGACCGAGGTCCAAATCCTGTCATCCCATATGGTCCCCTGAGCACCGGCAGGAGTAATTTCTAAGTACAGAGTCAGAAGTAACCCTGAGCAACACTGAATATGACCCAAAAAGGAGACTTTTTTCAGAAAACAATGAACAAAATGCACAAATAAGAAATGAAAATATCGTTCTCATACTATGCCCCCATCTTGCAGAGAGGGGGAAATAGGGCATGTAACCTTCTGAGACTAATGGGCAGATTTTAATACAAATGAATTTTGCTATTGCATATTGGCCTTAAGGAGACAGCACCAATATTTTAGGAGAAGGGGAAAAAAAGCTTGAAAAACCAAACAAAGCTTAAAAATCTCTCTTTCTTTCTTTCTCCACCGCCCTTCCCCACCCTGGTCTCCAGCATGTATTATTATTAACTAAAGACATCTGTTTCCCATTAGCAGAGAGAGAAGAGATCTATCTTAGGAATTATGATTTCAGTTGAATTGTGGGCCAAGGGAATTAGCCAGTCCTTCTGCCCCACGTACATTTGTAGTTATGCTAATCACCAGCAGAGACCGAGCAGCTCTCGCGCCTAACAAATCAAATTATGTGAACCCGGGGCAAGGAAGGCCTCTGTGCGCCTAAGACCGAGAGCATGAACTTATGTGTACATGGATATGCATATGTGTGCATGTGCATGTGTATATGTGCACATGTATGTGTGTGCATGTATGCACATGTGTGCCAAGTGTGTACATGTGTATATGTGTTCATGTATGTGCATGTACTATATAAATATGTATGTGTGTATGTACATGTATAAGTGTGTATTATGTACACGTGTATACATGTATGTATGTGCATGTGTATACATATGTGCATGTACACATGTGTACATTTTTGTACTTTTGTCATGTGTGTACATGTGTATATGTGTGTGCCTGTGTGTATGTATGTGCATGTGTGTACAGAACTGAGAGCGTGAACATATTATGCATGGACATGTATGCACATGTATATGTGCGCACATGTATATGCATGCATTATGTATGTGTGCACGTGTGTGCATGCATATATCTGTGCATGTGTATGTATATGTTCATGCATGCATGTGTATATGTTTCTGCATATGTAGATGCATGTGCACATGTGAGTGTGTGAGAAAGAGAGAGAATAAAGGGCCACATTGCCATTCACCCTGGCCTTTTTATCCATTACAACAGCCAGTCTGACAGCACCCTCAGGATTTCTAAAAGAAAGATATTCCAAGCTGAGCAGGAAGAAAACGGCTGCTCTGCTCGCTTCCTTGAACAATGATTGTCAAAGGCTGACTGAGAGGAACAAAAGGGAGAAGGTGGCTGTGACCACCCCAGGATAGAAAGGGGGAGGCAGGCAGAGCAGGGGGTGTTCAGAAACCTCAGCAGGGGTCACTAATTTCTAGCCCATCTCCTCCAGTCTCTTGCTTTGTGACCCTGGAGAAAAGATTTCACCTCTCTGAGCCTCCTTGCCCTCCCTTGGAGTGAATAATATTGGTTTCCCAGGTTTCAACTTTGACTGGCCTGCCAGAGAGAGCACTGGGAACAGGATATGACAGTGTGATTGCAAACAGGCTGGCATCTTTTGGGGTTACTCTTGTCTTACTTGGACGAACACTAGCCCCCTCCTGACCACACAAGCTCACCCTCTAGTCCCACCCAGTCTGTCACCTGCTTCAGATGTCAATTTAGGTCACCTCACCCCATGGCATCTCTAGATCTTCTGATAGAAACAGATCCAGCTGAAGGCTGAGTTCTGTCCAGACCAGTAGATGACTTGCTCATTCGCCATTGGGCCAACCTTGACATTCCTTCTGGAGGTAGCACACCCTTCTGTCGTTAAGGAAGGAAAAGGAGGAGAATGTGTGTGTGTGTGTGTGTGTGTGTGTGTGTGTGTGTGTGCGCGCGCGCATGTGCACACACATGCACATTGGTGGAATTTCTCCTTCAGCTTTTCCTCCATGATCCCACACTACCAGGAGGATGGAGCAGGCCAAGAAGTGGGGAGGGGGACAGTGCATATGACAGGGTCTTTGGGCCGGGGCGATACAGAGCGGGGAAGGTGTTTGCATTACATGAGGCCAACCTGGGTTTGATCCCCAGCATCCCATAAGGTCCCCTGAGCACCACCAGGAGTAGTTTCTGAGTGCAGAGCCAGGAGGAACCCCTGTGCATTGCAGAGTGTGACCCAAAAAGCCAAAACAAACAAGCAAACAAAAAGATGAGGTAGTTGTCAACACACAAAGTGCCAAGTGCCTGGGAGCAAGAAGGAGGGGGGCGGGGTACTGCAGGAAAGTGAGACAGACTCCCACACCCCCCAGTTGGGCATGTCTCAGCAGCCCCCTTGCTGCCCTCCTCTCCTCTGGGCCCCACCCCAGGCTCACGGCCTCCCACAGCTGTCTTTGAGCTATGCTGTGGGATACTTTATACAGAAGAGAACCAAGCACGGCTGGGCTAAGCCCAGCTGTGCTCACTACACCAGTCTGGACAAGGCACTGCTGGTCAGACCTTGCAGTGTCAGGGGGTCTCGGGATGCTGGCAGAGCCCAGGGGAGACCGTGCAGTGCCTGAGGTTGAACTAGGGCCAGCTGCATGTACAGCAAGTGCTTTTATTCCTGTACAGTTGCCAGCCACCAAGGTGGGCCACGTTCTTGCTTACCTGCACAAGCTCCAAGCAAGCCCACCTGCCTGCCCAGGCTTGGCCACTGGAAGCAAGCTGGCCCTTTCCGCCAGGCAGAGGGACAAAGCCATCCAGCCTGGGAGTGTCTGAGGCTGCCCTGAGCAGTGACCTCTGAGGGCCAGAGGGTGCCCATCAAACACAAGGTCTTGCTTGGACACAGAGGGGGAAGGAAAAGCGGTTTGTGCAGACAGAACAGGTGGGGTGGGAGAGACCCATGTCCCCCCCCCCCCCAAATTTTCTGCTCTCACTGAGAATCAGCCTGATTGCCAAAGGAGGAAAACCACAGCCCCAGCTGGAGGACCAAGGAGGCCGTTTGTTAGGGAGATGACATTTCTTAACGAAAAACACTTGCTAGGGGAGAACAAAAGGGTTTGTGGGGCCCGAAGGATGTTCTCGCAGGTCCTCTGAAGTGCATGCAAAAGTCATTCCATTCACGCATCAAGCCCGGAGCACAGCCATTGCCTCCTGCTCCAGATGTGGGCCCCGCACAGATGCGGAACAAATGGGATGAATGTCCGGAGTGTTAGTCCAGGGGGTTGAGGTGGGGGGCTGGCGGGGGAAGGAAGAGGAAGAGGGCCCAGGCAACGAGATGTGTTTCTATGCCAAGGACATGACAAGTCAGTTGTGAGAAGTGACAGGGATGGCTAAGCTTGGCCAGTTGGCTGCCCGCCCTGCCTCGGTACTGGAAATGGCAGCAAGGGACATGCAGGCCACTTGCAGAAGGAGGGAGCCTTCGTGTCACTATTTGAGGGTGACAAGAAGCTGGTGGAGATTCTCTGGAGTTGGCCTCACCCCTGGGAGGCTTGGCAATGAGTTTCTGGCTTGACTCTTGTAGAAAAGCAATGGTTACCTCTGAGGGGTGAAGCTAAGGCTGGGGGGAAGGTGTGGGGGGGTGATAAAGAGGGGGAAGGATCACAACCAGTTTTCCCTGAAGTTTTTAGGAATTTCTCTTCAGAAAGGGGACAAATCTGTACCTGTCATTTCTTCAGTCTTTGACCAGTCAAAGCATTCCCAAAATAGGTGACCGCTGGGACAGCTTGGTAGGAGGAAAAGGACATGTTCAAGCCTCCTACGGGGACCCGACAGCACACGGTGTGTGTTTCCAGGAAAAGCTCTAGACATTTCTTGCCAGCTCTAGGGGCACAGGCCAGCCTTGGCAAGTAGCCTGGAAGGCCAGGGGAGCATTGGCGGTCAAGACCAAATGATTGGCTGGGCTGACCATTCAAGAGTATGAGGACAGAATGCTAGTACAGTCCATAGGCTGTTTGCCTTCCACACAACTGACCCGGATTCAATCCCTGGGATCCCATATGGTCCCTCAAGCCCAACAGGATTGACTCCTGGGTGCAGAGTCAGGAATAGCCCCCTAGTACACCAGTGTGACCCCTAAACCCAAACCCAAAACAAAACATTCAGAACAATCTTCCACTTTGAATGACGCATCCACACAGGTGTCACTCCAACATGGGTGTGGGCAAAAGACAGAAAGAATAGTTAGGCCCACCCCAGGATTCGAAGGCAGAGAGGTCCCTGAGAGGTCTCCGAGCACCCCCTGCAGGAAGATGCAGACTTTTAGCCCCATGACTTGATCTGGGAGGTACCACATCAAGTGACCCAGGGTCATACTGTCAGCACTGACCATGCCTCACCAATGTCTACTCCAATGCAGACCATAGCCAACTGCTGCCCATTCAGGGAGAGTAAAGAGAATCGGGGCCCGAGGTATGTGGCCAGTGAGGGAAGGATAGAACCCCAATGTCACCTTCCTTCCTGGTCTTCAGCACTGGCTAATTGACCTTCTCTTTAGGCATCTGTTCATGACTCATGGTTGGGACATCTGGGGTGATCTGTTGATTTCAGGGAGACAGGGTCTAGATCAGCTTGGTCTGGAGCACTGCAAGGCTCTCTAGCTCCCTGGAAGTGGTCTTTAAAGAAACTTCTTTAGGGGCCAGAGCTATAGCAAAGTGAGGAGCGCACTTCCTTTACATGCAGTGAAACCCAGGTTCCATCTCCGGCATCCCCTATAGTCTCCTGAGCCTGCAAGGAGTAATCCCTGAGCACAGAACCAGGAGTAAGCCCAGAGCATTGTCAGTGTGAACCTCCCAGACACCCTTCCCCCCAAAAAGAGAAGCCCTTTCAAAGCCCTAAATCAACTTCCATTTCAAAAGGAGAGGTAGGGCGAAGGAGTAAGGAAGGACCCTCAAAGGCAGTGAAGTTATGTGGTGGGTGCATGTACCCAGGGCTTTTCCATCCCTTACAAGGCTAAGACTCATTGGCCAGCATGGTCCACACTGGCCACTGTCTATTTGCTGGCCCATACCCAGAAATGAGGCAGAAAATGACAAGGGTCAAGATCCCTAAGTACATTCTCTGTAGATGCTTACTGTGATTGTGCTGGACATAGCATCTGAGGAGCAGCTGCCAGCTCTCTGTCTTATGAGTGAGTGAGCGAGTGAGTAAGAGAGAGAGAGAGAGAGAGAGAGAAAGAGAGAGAGAGAGAGAGAGAGAGAGAGAGAGACTCTGCAGCCCTCTGGTTGGCTAGAATCCAACAAAGGTGAGAGCACTTCCAAGGACAAAGAACAATGGGGGCTTTTCATGCTAACAAGATTGACTCTTGATCCAGGTATTTGGATACAGCAAATCACTCTCAAAATGCCTTTGCTTTATTCTCCACCTGCCTGGTCTGAGGGAATGGAGGCAGGAGGTGAGTTTTGCAGGACCCACAAGACCTTCCATCTAGAAAGATCATCAACAACTGAACATTGAAGTGCAGGCCAGGGAGATAAGACAGGGTGGATGATGTTTGCCTTGCATGTGACCAACCCAGGTTCAATCCCCAGTATCCCAGATGGTCCTCTGAGTGATCCCTGAGCACAGAGCCAGGAGAAAATCTTGAGCACAGCTGGGTGTGGCCCCAAGCCCTGAAACAAAAAATAAATACTAAACATTAAAGTACAAGGGTGGCAGCTATGGAAGACATTCCACTGAAGTCACAATCAGCATTTCCCCCCCTTTTTCTTCTGACAATTTTGCTTCCCATGCACCCCTGCCACCTTAGAACCTATGAGGAAATAGGAACACATAAGACCATTTGTTTTACATGGCACAGCTATTCAGAAATAGAATCTGCCCCCTGCTCAGGGTTGAGTCCAAAACTCAGACTGGTTTTCATCATCCACCAAGTGACCCAAGAAACCCTGGACTCATAGTACTATAGGTGCGCGTGCTTTGGGATATTGTGGGGAGTGGGGTGTGGAGTGACAACAGAGTGATTCTGAGAAGGTGATATTAAATTCTCAAAAAGGAATATGAAATTTCAACACCTCCAAATAGCTCCAGCAAGAAAAGGGAGTCCTGGCTGGCATATGGGACCAGGATGTAGACAATTACTATCTTTAATAGAGGGGTAGTTTCAGGAAGTGACTATACTCTTTTTAGGGATGGTATCTGGAGGTAGAAAGCCCTGAGCACTGTCTTTTGTCATGTGGCCTCATTGCTTCTTCCTGCAACTTTCCCACTTGTCTTTCCAGGCCAACTCCACCTCCCACCCCCAATTCAGTCTGGGAAGCTTGTGTCCACCACATAGTCCACCCCAGCTCAGACTCAGAAACTGGTCTGCACTGACCAAATCTCAGCTGTGCAATCAGGTCATCCCTAAGGAGACCAGATGAGTTTGAGCAAGTATCCAAACCTCCCAACTCTTCCCGGATGTCAACCGTCCCATGGACCAGTTGAACTGGAAGTCACGTCAACTGTTTTTTCTCTAGAATCACAGGATGCATCTCCTGAGATATTTAGCTTTAGAACAAAGCTAAATATCTCACAGGTAGAGCTGTACCAGCTGTGTCCTTGTCTGGGTTCTTTTGAGTAGGAGTACCTAATAACTAGGAGTTTGACTTCATAGGGCCCATATTCCAAACACAAACGCACTCATTTGAAAGGATCTAAGCACACATATATTCATTGCCACGTTTAGTATAATAGTCAAGTTGTGTTAACAACTCAAATACCCAACTATGGGTGAGCATATCAAGAAGGTGTGGTATATAGACACAATGAAGTTCTATACAGCTATAAAATTAGACAAAATCATGCAATTTTCAGCAACATGGATGGGACCAGATATCATGCTGACTGGAGTCAGTTCGAAAGAAAGGGACAGATACAAAATAATATCTTTCATGTGTGGGACTTAAAGATATATGGCAAGGGTGCAACAAAGGGCCAAAGGCAACGCAAGGAAAGAAGTGATCTACACAACTGAGTTTGGGGGTGGGGGGTGTCTGAAAGGGAGATACACGGGGGAGAGAGGTATGTACACTAGTGACAGGTGGGGTGTTGGAACTCAGTGCATAAGAAACCATCATTAACAGTATTGTAAACCACAGAATCTCAGTCAATAAGAATAAATACATAATAATATTGACATTTTTAAAGAGTTTGGTGTTTAGAACCAGATGGAATGCAAGGCACGGCTCTGACCAAGTCAACCAGCTGTGTAGCTGCACAAATCATTTAGAAGTGCAGATTCTCAACAGAGGAACCAATCAGCCTCCTTCTGGAAAATTCCATGAAATCAGACCTTTAATTAACTCAGTGCAAAGGAGCGATGCTCCAGCCTGTCAATCACAATTTTTATTCCTGGGTGAACTAGTTCCCCTTTCTCTCTGGGTCTACACTGGGGATTCCTGCTGGCATTTTTTTTTCTTTTTCCCTTGCTCAGTTCACAGAACTCTCTTGGGATTCTCTCTGACATGGAATTTCCCTCATTCTCCCACCCCCCAACCAAAGAACAGCTGGACTTGCTTTCTTCACTCCAGATGGATGAGCTTAGAGAGCTGTGAGGAAGCAGATCTCGTCTGCGTCCAATCTGATGGCTATGTGGTTACAGCCTTGGACTTGAAATCAAAATACGGCTTCAAGTGCAAATGATAATTTTCAGCAAAGACAACAAGCTTGCAAAGCACAGGATCTGTAATCAGAAAGCATGGCTCTTGTGTAGCCTCATAACATGCCAGGGCTTGCTCCAGCTGAAGGATCTAGCTACTTTCTGAGGAAACTCAGAGAAACTAAGCTAAGAAAATAGGGGGTCCAGCAGAGTGTGGGGCTAGTCTCCACCTTGACTCTCCCAGAGCCCCTCTGCATTTTCTTCCTTTACCTCCTCCGTGTTGCTCTTGGAGCATTCCAGCGAGCAACTTTTATTGGTGCTCTACATTTAAGCATGCATTGTCTAATCTATGACTAAGAACCTTTGGTCTGATTGCATCTTCCCTTGCTTGGGAATAGACAGAAACTGTGTTTGAACTTTAATTCCACTTAGCTCAAAATACTCGATGTTCCTCAACCTCTAGAGAAAGTATCTTCACAGCGTTTTCTGAGCTTTAACTTGTGGTGTTAGGCATTGTGCTAAAGCTTGGTGTTCCACAGAGATGACTTTGCATCTTTTTGCTCAGTCATCTTTCTCAGCATGATAAGGCTCAGAAAGTTTTACCAGCTGAATTCTGCACTTCCAAATGGGTTCCATCAAAATGATTAGGTTCTGGTAATGGTGGTGACTGAAAACACATCTTGAACACAGATTTTTGCCTTGGGGACTTCCTGATCTTTTACATTGGACTTAAGATAGGCATAGAAAATTCCTAAATCTCAACACTGATACAAGTCTGATCATCCCATAACTAAACTCTTCTACAAACTCTTCTTGCTTTTGATGAGTCAGTAGAGTTGCAAAACCCTCGTGGAAGAAATTTTCACAAATATATCATCTAATTTATATGGACTCACATAGATGTGTTTTATGAAATTTTAGGGATAGAAGAGTTTGAAACAAACCCCAAACCTGTCTTCTACAGTTCACTTTTCCAAATTATCTCAGCCTCTCACTGCCTTTGAACTATATTTAAAGCTCTATACATTGTAGAAAAATGGTTATATTGCAAATAATCCTTGTTCCTGGAAACAAAGGTCAATTTTCCAAGTGGAATCATGTCTGAATATTGCTCTGTGCAGAGACCTCTTCTCAATCAACTTTGTAAATTCATTTAAGAAGTTCTTTTTGCCTCTGGAGGGCTCTGCTTTTTCAAGTTGCCTGTGAAAGAACTGTACCATTTTAGCGATCTTCTTATATGTGCATAAAATGCATGATTATGCCATCTTTTTAAAATTATCCTTTAAGATCCAAAGAGATAATACAGGGTGTTAAGACAACTGGTTTGATCTCTGGCACATTCTGAGCCTACGAGGAGTAATCCCTGAGCCAGGAATAAGCCCTGAGCATCATCAGGTGTGGCCCCCAAATCAAAACCAAATAAAAAATCAAAACCCAAGCCTTCAGCAACATTAAAGTAGTGGACTTATCTGGCACTAGCCAGAGCAAAGAAATAAAACAGAAAATGTCCCATCGATTTTTTACAAGGCTCTTGACTAAGCAGCTACTATGATCACCAATAACAAGATGGGGGGGGGGAAAATCAATAAATTGGGGAGAAAAATATCAAATGGAATCTTTGGGTGGATCATTTAGCTTCACCATGAAGATGGGGTCAAGAAGAGAAGATCTATCATGAAGATCCACCATGAAGATGAGCTCAAGAGGAGAAAAGTTATATCATGGAAGTCCTGGGGAAAATCATAAAGTTAAAAATCATGTCATTCATGTGTGTCTTTAACACACTCATATAGAAGGTTTACTTTGTAAGTCAAGTATGTGTTTCTTTTCAACATCCAGGCTCCAGATCACATTCTGATAGGATTTCACTGAACCATGGTTTTCTAAATGAATTAGTGGAGGACATCTGGTTGCGCCAAGCAGAATGGTCCAACGCTATTTCCTCAAAGGAGGCAGCCAGCCAGTTTTGCTGTGGATCTTTCCATTATCCGTAGTGTCTCTCTTGTTCAACGATATACAGCTGAAGGAATTGTTGAGGAGAAATGAGACCTCAGGGAGAGAAAAAGGAAATTCAGCATTATAAATTAGGAGGTACTCCTGGCCTTTCCAACCAATCAGAGTAAGATAAACAGGGTCATAATAAGAACACAAAAATCTATCTGGAAAATCCAATATCTCCCCCTCTTCCCCCAAACTCATTTTCTCCCAAAAGATTAATGGATGAACAAATTCCCCAATAAAGTTACTGACACATAAAAATATAGAATTCCATAGGATTAAATTTGTTTTGAATGTCTGAAGGACAGAAATTTTTTAAAGTACATTTGCAAATGCAAAAAATAGTAAGGGTAGCTGGAAAAGGAACAGAGAAGTGAGGTAAGGAACTCTATTAGAAAAATAAATTGTAAATGAGGAAAATGTTTTCTTTAGAAATTTTTTAATTGTTTTGACTGTAATTAGACCAGAGGAATGATAATTATATTCTAAGATGTGGTACTTGGAATAGGAGGGCTGTATTTTATGATTCTTTAAAAAATGTTGTGTGTCCTCCATTAAATCCAGGATTTTATCTTTAAAATAAATGATCATAAATAGTCAGTAAAAACACGTGTGGTGTACCCAGAGATATCTTTAATCTCCGTGCGATTTATTGGGTTTGGAGACTTTCATCTGGGAAACCATCCCCAGATCTAGGGTTAAGCATAGTCATGACTCCCCAAAGTTTCCTCCTGCCCTTTAGATTATGATGGTGATGATGATGATGATAATGGTGATGATGATGCTAGGATTCTCCGAAGAAACAGAGTCAAGAGCAGATCCATTATCCAAGAGTGATTAGAAATTAGCTCACATGATTATGAATGGTAAAGAGTCCCCAAGAGTTGGATCTGGCAAACAGAAGAGTCAATGGCTTCATTTTAGTCCAGCTTTCACAAGCCTGAGAGCCAAGGGAATGAATTCAAGGCCAACACTGGAAAAAGAAGACCAAGGTGGCAGGAGGGGGCCAGCTTGTCTGTTCTCTTCAGCCTTAACTCACTAGGAAGGCAACCCACTTTCCTTAATTCACTAATTCAAATGGGAAGTGCCCCCTGAGATGCCCTCACTGATCCACCAAAAGAATGATGCCCCCCCCCCCAACCCGCACTCTGGGGTTCAGTTGAGCACACACATGAAATTCAACATTATTTGTTCACTTGATCCCTTGTACATCTGCGTGTACCAGGCTGAGATCTAAACAGAGACAATAAAGGTCATGTACAGTAAAGTTTAGCATGTGATAACTCTCTTTCATTCCTCTCTCCAGAACAGATCAGGCCTTAAGGGATACTTATCATCCTCCTCACTCTCGCATAACTCAGAGACTACAATAAAAAACCAAAAACACTTAAATAGTCTGATAAACTGCCTGGTCTGGTGATAAAAAAACGAATGAGTGACAAGGAAACACAGACTTTTTTCTTTTTTAAGAGAGGGAAGAAAAACAGTTTATATATATATATATATGTATATATATATATATATATATATAAAGGCACATCCTTATGTCCTCCATAGGAACACAGAGGAGATACGTGTGCCAATGATGGTGCTCATGTCTGTGATTGGTCATGTGGTCATGGCTGGGATTTAGAAGCACCTTCTTTCACTCCCCACATCCTGTATTCCTCACTCCACTACTCATACTTTTTTTGGGTGTTTTTTTTTTTAAATATAGGTGTTTTTTTATCATTTTAATTTTTTTTTTACTCACTATGAGGTATACAGTTACAAAGATGTTCATGATTGGGTTTCAGTCATACAATGTTCCAACACCCATCACTTTACGAGTGCATATTTCCCACCACCAATTACCCCAGTTTCCATCCCACCACCCTGTATCTATGGCAAGTACTTTCTCTATTTCAGTTTCTCTTTCTCTCTTCCTTCCCCTCCACCCCGCAACTTTGTCTCCTATTTAAGATGATTGAGGAGCCCCAGAAGGCCAAATGGGGCTATTATAACCAATTAAGGTTCTGTCTCCTGGTGAAAGCATTTTCCCCACTGTGGACCTGCAGACTGGCAGAACATAAAGTTATAGGAATAGAAGGCAAAACTAGTAGGCAACTAAGGTTAGAAATGAATGATGCCACTTCTACTTGATTGTGATCAACTTGATCTAGATCTACTTGCTCTTGATCCTGAACCTCTGAGTCTTAGTTCTCCAGAGAAACAGTATCTTTGATAGGACACAGACAACCTCAAGGGAACCCTGCCTTAGCCCAGTCAGGTATTACAACTGAGCCTTTTGAAAGTCATTCCTCTGCACCTATATAGTCAGCTCTTTCTATATTCAAAGCATGACAAGACCATTGGTTCCACAAGCCCTGACCCACCAACTCCTTCACTTCCTTTGCTAACAGATGAGTTTTCTGATCTGACCAGATGTGTGGTTTAAGGGCATTCTACGTTCACAGATGGTATCTCTGACAAAAATGTTGCATGCAAGAGGCCAAATCCATATCTCAATTGAATGTTTATTCCAGCGAGGACCAAATGTTGCCCTAGCAAAACAGAGACAGTGGGTGTCATCAAGTTAGAAGATGATCAGCCAATAGCTGGATTATCATCTTGGGTCCTATCAAGGGACCCATGTTTGTTTCCCCTGCTGGTCAGTGGAGTCACTGAGTGGGGATACAACAGGGTAGGTTTTGCACTTGATGAGTGTTTATTCATGACATCCATTCCTATTTCCTCTCCATGAGCCCCTTCTGAGCAATGGCAAGAGGTGAAGGTAAAGGAACTGACCAGAGTCTACTGCACAGGCCATCCTATTCCTCTTGCCTACCAGAATCTCATTCTGCTCCTCACGCCCTTTGTAGGACAGAATGCCTTCACAGTATGGATCACTCCAAGAGTTGTATCTACATATTCTTCCCCAATTTCCCTCCTCATCCACTTTCCAACTTAAATTCTTTTCAACTCCATCCAGACCTATCATGTGCCATCACCCACCCACCGCAGACAATCAAACATCTGGACCTTTCTCCTAATGAGCAAATAGAATACCCGCTGCCTGGTTAAACTGAATCTCAGATAGTTGAAACAAAATATCACAATTGGAGTAATTTCCATAATAGAAGTTTATTTTCTCACTATCTGGAAACCAGAAATCTAATCTTGAGGTTCAGCTGAAAGCTCTTATCCTGGAGAGGTTTTTGCTGTGTCCTCACATGATATGAGAGTGTGTGTATACATATATGCATGTGTGTGTGTGGTGTGTGTGCGTGCGTGTGATAGCACATGGAAAATTCTCTCTTCCTCTGTCTTCTCATTGACCACTTTGCCCATTATGTTAGCATCCCAATAGCTTTTTTTTACAGCATTTTACATTTATGACCTCCTAGAAGTCCTGTCTCCACAATATTCACTTCCAGGTTACCATTTCAACCCAGGAAGTGTTGGAGGCCACTAGCCAGTCCACAGAAGAGGCTTGCCACCCCAGACCTGCCTTGTCCCTCCACTCCAGCCTAGTGTTGACCTCTCCACTCTTTATATCTTTCCCAGACACTGGAGGAAGAAATACCTGTCCTCTGGGGCATGGTCTCAAAGATGGAAATAGGTCCGGTGTGTCAGAGCTGCAGGATCAAAAGGAAACTGGTGGGGTGGTCAGGACTTAGGGGAAAAATACTGTCACTGGGCCCCCAAGTGTGGAAACCTAAGCTCTGTAGGCAAGATGCTAGATCTATGACATGCAAAAGAAAAAGAAAAACAGTTGTTGTGCGCGCGCTCTCTCTTTCTCTCTCTCTCCCCACCTCTCTCTCTCTCTCTCTCTCTCTCTCTCTCTCTCACACACACACACACACACACATTCTGACTTGAACAAATACCCTTTTAGTTAAAAGTAATAAATCTCCTTTTGTTTAAGAAATGGCCCTTTGGGAATCTCTGCTCTTGCTCTTAGCAAACTCATATGAGGCAAATTGAATCCACATGGTCTGGAGAGAAAGAGACAAGGTCGGGAATCAGATGAGGTCTGATGGCCCAGCCGCCAGGTTAGAGAAGGCCAATGGAGGACAACAGGGAGGGTGCAGACCTTAGCATGCAGCTGACTCGGGTTCGATTCCGACATCCCATAGGGTCCCCTGAGCCCTAGCCGGGAGTGATCCCAAAGGGCAGAGCCAGGAGTAATCCTTGAGCATTACCGGGTTTGACCCCAAAACAAAACAGAAAAGGAAACTCTTCCATTTGTCAGGTCCAGGGAATCGTCAGAGATTACCCCACTTCTCTTTCTTTGTCAATTTCCTGAGCTCTCTGGTTGAAATGATCCCCAGCGCCTCACTCTCTGCTGGCAAGTGTCTCAAGTGTTAACCACACAAGGATCAGTAGAGTGTGCCCTTTATAAAAACGAGACAGAACCCTATTGAAATGAATTTCTCCTAGGAGGTCAAAATTTGCATGTGTAGAACTGTAAATATACGTGGATACATATTTTTAAATTAGGGACCACTTTTAGCATTCCATAAATCACACTTTCTATGTGGCATATGATTCTCACCTCGAAGTTTGACCCAGGCTTGGACTCTCATTAAATATTAAGTGCAACTCTCCCTCACTCTTCCAGCAGTGCAGGGAAATGATTAAGTGCAAGACATCTGGTAGAAGAAATCTTTGCCTTCACTGCCTGCTGATCACTGGAGAATTTACTTTACGTTTCTAAGTCTAGATTTCCTGTCAATAATATAGACATCATAACAGTATGTAACTAATAATAAGTGTCCTTTGGGACTTAGAAGTGATTCATGGGCAGTCATTATCACAAAGGCAGTTATATAGTGAGGACTCAATAACGTTATTATTATGTTTACATCTCCATGAATCCACACCACAGCTGGAAATAGGGCTAATGCTTCATCATACATCACAGGTTGCTGTACAAGCATGAAAAGATGTCCCTGTATAACTATCTAAAAGTGTTTTGGGGCTGGAGTGGTAGCAGAGTGGGTAGGGTGTTCGCCTTGCATGCAGCCGACCCAGGTTCAAATCCCAGCATCCCATATGGTTCCCTGAGCACCGCCAGGAATAATTCCTGAGTGCAGAGCCAGGAGTAATCCCTGTGCATCGCCAGGTGTGACCCAAAAAGCAAAAAAATATATATAAAAAATAGAAAAATAAAAGTGTTTTCTGAGGGCCAGGAGGACTGATCCAGAATAGGAAGCTTGTTACAAGTGGGGGGTGGGAAGAGGGAGCGTAAGAAGGGCAGTTAGAACAGAGAGGGACCACTATGAGGATGATAATTGAAAATGATGGCTCTGGACAAGAACTGAATGCTGAAAGAAGGTAAAGGGACAAACATGATAACCTTTGCAATGCCTGTATTTCAAACCATAATGCCCCAAAGGAAGGGAGGGGGATAGAGAGAGAGAGGAGAGAGAGAGGAAGAGAGAGAGAGAGAGAGAGAGAGAGAGGAAGAGAGAGAGAGAGAGAGAGAGAGGAAAAGTGCCTGCCATAGAGGCAGGTTTTTGGGGGGGACTGGCAGGAGGGAAACTGGGGACGTTGTTGGTGGGAAATGTGCCCTGGTGAAGGGACAGGTGTTGGAATACTGTGTGACTGAAAGCCAATTATGAACAACTTTGTGACTGTATTTCACAGTGATTCAATAAAGTAAAAATAAAAATAATGTTTTCTAACAGTGTATTTATCTGATGAAAATTAGCGATTTCTTTTCTCCTCACTCATTTGCTCCTAGCCAGCCCACATACTTGTCTCTTTTTAACAAATTCCTTTTTCTCTGAAGTGATAAAGTGAAAATGTTTTCTGAGTTCTCTCATGAAACTCTCCAAGGGAGTCACTATGAAAACTGTCACCCATAAATGACAGGAGCAACACTCTTTACAGGGACATACTGGTCTCCATCACAGTCCCTCTTTCTATTCCTAAATACTTAGACTGGACAATACTCATCTGAGACAAACAGGCCATACTAAAAATGGACTTCTCTGGACTGGAGCCACAATCCACAAATACAGTGGGAAGGAAGAAGTCTCAGAATTATTAAGGGTAGAAAAGCTACCTCCCTAGCAGGATGTCCATATTCCATAAAGAACAAGCATCTTCTTCTTAGAAGTATGTCTAAGGAAGCATCAGTCTACACATCAGTTCTATTTCACCTGAAATTTAATTGGCTGTATATAGCAAATTCTGGATAATGGAGACCCAACTGGGCTTGAGATTCATCAAGCAGGAAAGCTGTTAACCATACCACCTAAAGACAAGGACTTCAGGATGGACTGGGTTCTGTTAGTGGAAGTTGTGGATTCTATTAAACTCATGAGTGTAAGGTGAAGCAGTTAGTTATGGTGGAAAACTTCAATAACGAGTCATAAGTGATGGACAAAAGGAGATCTAGAAGGTCAATTGTCTTCAAGGGCCATCCTCTGTTCTGTGACCAGCCATAGAACAGAACAATGATATGTTTGAACATCTATGTGAGGCATCTTTCCCAGAGAAACAATGCTTTAATCATCTCTCATACAATTTTTCAATGTCCCTCCTTGAAGCCTACCAGGATGAGAGAAAGGCTATGGCCAGTAGGTCAGATGCTCTGAGTCAAACTTAAGTGCTACATAGTCTTCACCTAAAATCCCAGGAATGTCTTCCAGAGCCTTTACAAAGTAGAGGGTCACAAAAAGCGCTCAAGAGAGTCAATGCGTGCACCATTGCATCTCTTGACAATCTACTCAAGAGATGAGTCAGAGAAGGTGTCAACCATTAACTCTGAAACACAGAGCCTCGTTCATGGTCTTGGGAGCTGACAAGGCAGGGTGCAACATTTCAGCAGAAGGGCTGGGATGCAGGAAATGTGAGCTAGGCTATTGCCTAGACCTGGTTTCTCCACTGGACTCTTCCAGGAGTATGGACCAGGAAATGGAAGTGACATTAGTTTGTAAATGAGGCTCTCTGAGGAGTGGACACAGTGTGGCCCTGTTCTAGCCAGGAACTTATAAGATGCCATCTTATAATGACCTTATCTCTCAACTTACCTCTTCTTCAGACACCAGTAATTGATAAAAACACAAGGAAATAAAAGTTGGCACCACAGACCTAAGTGGCAACGAAACTAACTGCATTTGTTAAACGGATGAGGAAAAGTTATATATAGTGGTAGGATTCTTGCTAAAAGTCATCATTTTTTTTTAAAGTCATCATTTGTTGTTGTTGAGCAGGTTATTTTGTGGGGATTTGAGGGAGAAAGTATATATTGGGATCAGTTCATACAACACAATGCGTATGCAAAATTCAATCTGCATTAAAATATATACAAGTGAAATCTTTCTCAGAAACGTCCTCATGTTGCTATGCTTGTCTGAGATAAGATTCTTTCTGCTTCCCATTAGAGTTGATCTGTCAACCTCAGTGTGGGGGATGGAAAAAGAGGAACTCCTGACAGGACACAGATTTTTGTGGTCTCTATTGGCTTGGCTTGGAGAAGGTTTCGCTCACTTGATATGGGATTTGCCTGCGTGGAAATGGCAACATAATATGGTCCGTGACCAAGAGAAACTCCCATCTAAAGGAAAGAGACATAATGAGGAAGTGACACATCAAACACAGAGCTGAGTTCACTGATGACGTTCTTATGGGACAAGACAGGCAGTAAATTTATTTAGAAAAATCCAAAGCTTCAAATCCAAATTCAGCTATAAACTTTCCACTGAGATTTTTCCCATTCCACTTTGTTATGGATATAGATGCCTTCACTCCCAAATTATTCGCCCTCCCATTTTTTGGTAGAGAGGTCAATTCTGTATGGACTCTGGAATTCTGATCAAATGAAGCAAGGGGAGAGAAGTTGAATTCCTGATTTCTCAGTCCACTTTCAGACCTCACATTCTTTCCACTTGACAGTCAAATAAGAATCAGCATCTTTACGGGGCTGGAGCAATAGCACAGTGGGTAGGGCGTTTGCCTTGCACGCGGCCGACCTGGGTTCGATTCCCAGCATCCCATATGGTCCTCTGAGTACTGCCAGGGGTGATTCCTGAGTGCAGAGCCAGGAGTAACCCCTGTGCATTGCCAGGTATGACCTAAAAAGCAAAACAAAACAAAACAAAACAAAAAAACAACAAAAAAAAGAATCAGCATCTTTAAAGGACTCTCACTTTCTCTCAAGAATGATTTGCACCAAGTACATTAAAGTTGATGACCCTCCTTGCTCCCCTCCCCACTTTCATGAGGCCGAATACTTCAGGATCACCCCTTCCCTTTCACTAAACAACTCCTGGACCTCACCAATTCTCTTTGCACCCCTAGATGCTGTAAGGGACTAATGGTATGGAAAATTAGAAGCCTTATACAATCCTACTAGTGTCTTATATATCCTGGATATTAATCCCTTATCAGATGGGTATTGGCTTATATATTCTTTCCCAGTCTGTGAGCTCTTTCTGTATTTTGGTCACTATTTCTTTTGAAGTGCAGAAGCTTCTTAGTTTGATGTAGTTCCATTTGTTTATGTTTGCTTTCACTTGCATGGTCAGTGCTGTTTCATCCTTAAAATTGCTTTTAGCTTCAATGTCATGGAGAGTTCTGCCTACATTTTCCTCTATGTATCTTATAGATTCCTTAATTTACTTTGATCTAACTTTTGTGCCTGGCATTAGACAGAGGTCAGAGTTCATTGTTTTGCAGGTAACTATCCAGTTTTCCCAGTACCACTTGTTGAAGAGGCTTTCCTTGTTCCACTTCACATTTCTTGCTCCTTTGTCAGAGATTAAGTGGCCATATATGGGGTCTGTGACAGGATATTCAACTCTGTTCCATTGGTCTGCAGGTTTGTTTCTAGCCCAATATCATGCTGTTTTAATTACTACTGCTTTGTAGTAGAGTTTGAAGTTGGGGAAGGTGATGCCACCCATCTTCTTTTTCCCAAGGATTGCTTTAGATATTCGTGGGGGTTTATTGTTTCATAAAATTTCAGGACTGTTTTGTCTATTTCTTTGAAAATTGTCATGGGTATCCTGATAGGGACAGCATTAAATTTGTATAGTGCTTTGTACAAGATGCTAGTAGAATTGTATAAGAAAAAAACCTCCAACCCCATCAAAAAATGGGGAGAAGAAATGAACAGAAGTTTCCTCAAAAAAGAAATACAAATGGCCAAAAGGCACATGAAAAAATGATCAACATCTCTAGTCATCAGGGAGATGCAAATCAAAACAGCAATGAGATATCATCTTACACCTCAGAGACTGGCACACATTCAAAAGAACAAAAGCAACCAGTGCTGGTGTGGATGTGGAGGAAAAGGGACGCTCCTTCACTGTTGGTGGGAATGCTGACTGGTCCAGCCTTTCTGGAAAATAATATGGATAGTCCTTCAAAAACTAGAAATTGAGCTTTCACATAATCCCGCAATACGACTTCTGGGAATATATCCTGAGGATACAAAAAAAGCACAGTAGAAATGAGACATCTGTATCTATATATTCACTGCAGCACTGTTCACAATAGCCAAAATCTGGAAACAACCCGAGTGCCCTAAAACAGATGACTGGTTAAAGAAACTTTGGTGTTGTTGGGTTTTGAGTCACACCTGGTGATGTACAGGGACTACTCCTGGCTCTGTACTCAGGAATTACTCCTGGTGATGCTGGGGGCCATGTGGGATGCTGGGAATCAAACCCGGGTCGGCTGTGTGCAAGACAAAAGCCCTACCCACTGTGCTATCGCTCCACCAAAGGTTAAAGAAACTTTGGTACATCTATACAATAGAATACTATGCAGCTGCTAGGAGAGATGAAGTTATGAAATTTGCTTATAAATGGATAAACATGGGGAGTATCATGCTAAGTGAAATGAGTCAGAAAGAGAGGGACAGACATAGAAAGACTGTATTCATTTGTGGAGTATAGAATAACATCACATGAGGCTGACACCCAAGGACAGTAGATACAAGGGCCAAGAGGAATTCCCCATAACTGGAAGCCTGCTTCATGAGTGGAGGGGAGAAGGCAGACGGAATAGAGAAGGAATCACTAAGAAAATGATAGCTGGAGGAATCAGTCGAGGTGGGAGATGCGTGCTGAAAGTAGATAATGGACCAAACATGATGACCTCTCAGTGTCTGTGTCGCAAACCATGATGCCCAAAAGTAGAGAGAGAGTATGGGGGATATTGTCTGCCATGGAGGCATGGGGAGGGTGGGAACGGGGGAGTATAGCAGGGATATTGGTGGTCGGGGATGTG
Source organism: Sorex araneus (assembly GCF_027595985.1). Classification (NCBI taxonomy): domain Eukaryota; kingdom Metazoa; phylum Chordata; class Mammalia; order Eulipotyphla; family Soricidae; genus Sorex; species Sorex araneus. Next base: position 49,555,634 of record NC_073307.1, on the reverse strand, counting down.
CATTAGTGGAGGAATGGGTGTTTGATCATTGTGTGATTGTAACCCAAACATGAAAGCTTGTAACTATCTCAGGGTGATTCAATAAAAAATTTTTTAAAAAGGAAAAAAAACTGGAAGTCAAGTTTTCTTTAGCAATATTTCACTCTTATATATCTTATATAAGCAATATCTTCAAAGACTCTCTATAAAACATTTTTAGTAAGTGCTGATAAGATGAAATCTTGTCACTATCTGGGGACACTAGTGGAGGTTATCGGGTGACCGATGTTCCAAGGAGGCTAAAGCGATGAGGAAGAGGATGAACAGGGCTCTGGTTCTGGCTGGTCTTGCCTCACTGGGTAGCCTTAGTAGGTCAACTGCATAGTAACATTCAGTCTCCCCAACTGTGAAAATAATCACCAGATTCCGGAGAGTTCTGGGAAAATTAATCTGCTAATGTTCTCAAAGAGCTATGAAGATCAGAGGTTCCCTGCATATGCTAATATTATTATCCCTAAATGGTTCCCTTGCTCCTGGCTGAGACCCAAATGGCTAAAATCACAGCATCACTCTGAAACCAACAATGATCTGCCACCTCTCTCTTGCCCACAGAGCACCTATGTGAATGATGGTGGCACAATGAGTGCCTGCAAGAAGTTGTGTGGCACCAGCATCTCTCTGGTGCCTGGAATACAAATTCTAGCTGAGTTGAGCCTGTTTTCACTGACTCTCCTCGAGGACACCTGTGCAAAATCCCATGGGTTTGGTCCTGTTTTCTTATTCAAATTTCAAATCCCCCCCTATCCCATTATTCATTCTAATCTAGCAAGAATCTCTCTTGGAAGGCAATTAAATTTAGGCAACAGCAATCCTTAGGTCCTGCAGAAGAGATGACACAGACCACTGGAAGGCCATAGCTTTTGCTCAACTCCTGCAGTCTGTCCAGCAGGTTTTCTGCCAAAAGAAACCACTGAGCTCTTTTCACAAGGGCACTGGGCTGGTGCAGACAGGGGAGAGGAGTGATTTGGGAACTTGAAAGGCCAGGAGCAAGCCCAAGGGTGCAGGAGAGGAAGTGGTGGGGTTCTAGGGTGCAGACTTGCCACTCTGGAATAGAAAGGAGGACAGAGGTTACAACACACACCCCCAGTCCCACCCCGGTACATCTGCCTGGGTGTTTTAAAGTGTGCATGTGAGACCAGTGAGATCAGAAAGCAGGAAATATCCACTTGGGGTTTCCAGTGAGAGGGCATCAATTGCCATAATCTGATCAGATCTGACAGAGTACAAATAATGTGCCAGCAGCAATTCCCCTGATACCTGGACCCATACAAAATCATCCACCCTCAGCATCGGATTCCGACAATCAAGACTAAGAGAAATATGTTGCCCACAGTTCTGGTCTGGACTGCGAGATTCCCTCATAAGACAAACCCAAAACAGCCCCAGATAAAGGTTGAAATCCAACGATGTGTCAGGGCACTGGGATGAGAGCTCTTTATGCCCACCATCTGGCACACAGTTGAGAATATAATAACAGAGTAATCGGGATAAGGAGGAGCTAAAGATTGGCTCACTTGGACAAAAATCCCTTCCTGATGGACAGGAGAGGGAGTGAATGATGGACGGTGTGTGTGTGTGTGTTGTGTGTGTGTGTGTGTGACGGAACACAATCTAAATCTTTCAGAGACTCTGTCCTGGTTATGCATCCTTATACTCCGCAATTTGGTGGCTCTTCTTTAAAGATTGTCAATGTATTGAGAGAGAAATTGATGATTGGAGCAAAATTCAGACGCATCAGTAAGAATGATTCCAGTCGGACACCCTTGGGCAAATTCTGTATGGTGGCAGTGCAGATTAGGGGGCATTTGAGATTCTCCCTGCAGTTGTGGGTAGATGAGATTATGCCTAGGAAGAGAGAATTTTCACCTCCGAAGAACTCTAAGTGGTAATAGCACACACTCTGCCTTAAGAAGCGTTGAGAGGGAAATTGGGGTCATTGGTGCTGGGAAATGTGGACTGCTGGAGGGATGGGTGTTGGAACATTGTATGACTGAAATCTGATCGATCAGGAACAATTTTGTAACTGTGTATCTCACAGTGATTCAATTAAAAAAATAGGGGCAGCAGGTAGGGTGTTTGCCTTGCACGTGACCGACCCGGGTTAATTCCCAGCATCCCATATGGTCCCCTGAGCACCGCCAAGGGTAATTCTGAGTGCAGAGCCAGGAGTAATCCCTGAGCATTGCCAGGTGTGACCAAAAAGCAAAAAAATTAATAATAATAATAATAATAATAGAAGAAGAAGAAGCTTTGAAAATGGGGCCAGAGTTATATAGGACAGCAGGTAGGACATTTGCCTTGTACTGGGCTGATCTGGGTTTCATCGCTTGTACCCCACATGGTCCCCTGAGTCCACCAGAAGTGATCCCTAAACTCAGAGCCAGGAATCAGCCCTGAGCACTGCTAGGAGTGTCACACACACACACACACACACACACACACACACACAGAAGTTTTGAAAACCTGGTATCAGGGTGAACACAGGGAGAAAAGGCTACAAACACCTTTGGTGCTAATTTATTACATGGAAAGCATTCCAGATGGATAGACAAGGAAGGAGAAGCAGATAGAAACTATGTTCTCTGCAGCTCTTGGTACAACAATCATAATACAGAAGCACCCCAAATGTCCCAAAATGGATGCACGGTTAAAGAAACTGTAGTTTTTGTACACAATGGAATACACAGCAGCCACGCACACACACAAATAAATAATAAAGTTATGCAGATAACAGCACCTTGGATAGCAGTTGTGGCCCAACACCCCACCCCCTCCCCCCAAGAAAACTGTTCAAGGTTTTTACACACAAAAGTACAGACGCAGCATAATTCAACAAACACTAATTTGAAAGCCCATTCCAATTATTTGCATTTGCTCCATATGCTAAGCTTTATGTGTTTATTTGAACATATTTTTCTTGCTTACCCCCTCCCCCCCTTTCAAAAATATGTCATACACATTATCACATCTTTGGCTGCATTTGTAAAGATGGTGATTCAATCAATCCACACAGAGACATATGGCTAGTCTTGTTACACAATTAATGTTAATATATGGCATGGGCTCATCATCTCGCTGGGGTGCTGGGATGGGGGGTTGGGGAGTGACACAATGACAATGATAATGATGGAGAACTGACAGCAGCTAAGAGGGATGGCTACAGAGAATGGAGTGGGGGAAGGGATGGAATTCTTTTTTTTTTATTAGTTTATTTTTAATTAGAGAGTCATCGTGAGGGTACAGTTACAGATCCATACATCTTTGTGCTCATGCTTCCCCCATACAAAGTTCAATAACCCATCCCTTCACCAGTGCCCATTCTCCACCACCCGTAAACCCAACATCCCTCCCCCCCTCCCCAGTCCCGTCTCCCCCCACCCCACCCTGCACTATGGCAGGGAATTCCCTTTTGTTCTCTCTCTCTGATTAGGTGTTGTGGTTTGCAATAAAGGTGTTGAGTGGCCATTGTGTTCAGTCTCTAGTCTGTATTCCGCCCGCCTCACCCTTCCCCCACATGACCTCCAACCACATTTTACTTGGTGGTCCCTTCCCTGAGTTACCCAGAATGAGAGACCAGCCTCCAAGCCATGGAAACAATCTCCTGGTACTTATTTCTACTATTCTTGGGCGTTAGTCTTATAGTCTATTATTCTACATTCCACAAATGAGTGCAATCTTTCTATGTCTGTCTCTCTTTCTGACTCATTTCACTTAGCATGATACTTTCCATGTTGATCCACTTCTTAAATGACAATTTCCCAGGCTCCCTCCAGGTGATTTTTTTTCCCCTTAAAGACAGAATGTGTTCAGCTAACTGGCAAAGACTGCCAATGCTGACTTGCATGCCCATCACCAAAGGGCAGTGAAGTTGGTGGGAAGGAATGTCGCTAAACAGGGACACTACAGACAATAGTGTCCCTTGGGGCCAGGGAGAGGCTGGTTTGACTTATAATTAGGAGGGGAACAAAGAAAACCATTCCCCAGGACTGGAGGGATAGTGCAGCAGGGAAGATGTTTGCCTTGCATGCTTCCGATTCAGGTTTGTTCCCTAGAACCCCACAAGAACTCCATCATCTCCCTTGAACGACCCCCAGAGTGATCCCTGAGTGCAGAGTCAGATGTAGCCCCCAACATGATTAAATGCTTTTAGACTATGTTCTCCCAATAGTTTATTGCTGTGGGATGCCACAATTAGAAGTGCTGGTGATGGTGTTTAACTATAACTTCTTCCTAATTGCCAGTCAACAATAAAATAATGGGGGTGGGAGAAGGTCTTTCTTTTTACTAGACTTTTAAGCTTCAGACTGGATCTTACTCCTTGTCTGCAGGGCCTCAAAGTAGTGGAGTGATAAGAAAGATTGATTTGTTTAGCCGCCAAAGAAATAAAGACCCAGGAAGATGGAGAGAGAGTCTGCAGTTATTGCCCTGTCCGGGTATAACACAGGCTTTTGTTTTCCAACACCATGGAAACCAGTGGGCTGAAGTGGAAACAGTAGCAGAATCCCTCGGGTTTATTGAGCAAAGTGAGGCAGTAAAGGAAGATGGTGTGGCAAAATGCCCATCAACTGCAGGGCAAAAACCCCATCGGCCCCCAAACAGAGGAGGAGTGAAAAGGCATGGATATGCTTGAGCTCCCTCAGGTGATTTTTTTTCCCTTAAAGACAGAATGTGTTCAGCTAACTGTGGCAAATACTACCAATGCTGACTTTCATGCCTATAACCAAAGGACAGTGAAGTCAGTGGGAAGGAACATCGCTAAACAGAGAACCAGGATTGATACAAATATAGGAGCAGTTACCAGGTTGGACATTCTTTCCAGTGACATGAGACAACTACTCATTGATTCCTCAACATACTGCCCCAGGGTGGCTGTGCTGACTGTTCCAAGCTTGGGGCTATGCCATATAGGACCTGACCACTCAGCTAACAAGTCTCCCATCTTAGATTCTAACCCAGCCTTGTCCAATTAGAGAATATTTAAGAACATGTGCTGATGAAAATCCCACTATTGTTCTTAGACAAAGTGGCTATTCCTCTTGGAGGCATTTCCCTCCTTCCTTTTTAAAAATATTTTGGATGGGAAAACATTGATTCAGAAGGACGTATGACTATTTATTTATTTATTGCAGCACTATTTATTGCAACACTCAGGACAATACTTCAGATTTGGAATCAACCTGGATGTTCAACAGCAGATCAGTGGGTCATGAAGAGGTGGTATATACACACAATGGAAATACTATGGAATGATGAAATCAAGCAATTTGTGGCAATGAATGGAACTAGAAGATATCATGTTAAATGGAGTCAGTCAGAGGAAGAAGGAAAAAGACAGGATGATATCAGTATTCTGTGGTATTTAGATTAACTGGATAATGAAATGCAATGGCTTTAATGGTGAGGGTGCTTAGATCACCCTTGGCCCCAGAGTATAGGGAGAAGGAAAGAAAGAGTGTAGGAGGCGAGGACAAGAGACAGAAGGGAAGCAAAGGGATCAGAGATCAAGGGGATTCAGTGGTGTATGTCAGTGGTGTTAAGGAATGATAGCACTAAATATCCAAACCACAGAGTCAACAACACTGAAATTGCGAGACTCAAATATTAATAACCAACTTTTAAAAGTGCCTGTTGACACAAGACAAGGATGCCCACTCTCACCACTTCTCTTCAATATAGTACTAGAAGTACTTGCAATAGCTGTTAGACAAGAAAAAGAGATTAAGGGCATCCAGATAGGAAAGAAGAAATCAAACTCTCACTATTCTCAGACAATATGATACTATATCTAGAGAAGCCTAAGGCCTCTACTAAGAAACTCTTAGAAACAATAGACTTATACAGTAAAGTTGCAGGCTACAAAATCAATACCCAAAAATCCATGGCCTTCCTATATACAAACAATGAAGCAGAGGAAAGGGACATGAAAAAAGCAATCCCATTCACAATCGTGCCCCAGAAAATCAAGTACCTCAGAATCAGCTTAACCAAGTAAGTAAAAGACCTCTACAAAGAAAACTATAAAATGCTACTCCATGAAATAAAAGAGGACATGAGGAAATGGAAACATATACCCTGCTCATGGATAGGGAGAATGAATATTGTCAAAATGGCAATACTCCCCAAAGCATTATACAGATTCGACACGATCCCTATAAGGATACCCATGACATTCTTCAAAGAAACGGACCAAGCAATCCTAAAATTCATATGGAATAACAAACGCCCACGGATAGCTAAAGCAATTCTTGGGAAAAAGACGATGAGAGGCATCACCCTCCCCAACCTCAAACTTTACTACAAAGCAGTAACAATTAAAGCAGCATGGTACTGGAACAAAGGCAGAGCCGCAGATTAATGGAACAGGGTGGAATATCCCTACACACAACCCTAAATGTATGATCATCTAATCTTTGATAAGGGAGCAAGAGATGTGAAGTGGAGCAAGGAAAGCCTCTTTAACAAACTGGACAACCACATGCAAAAGGATGGGCTTACACCTCGACCTGACACCATGCACAAAAGTCAGATCAAAATGGATTAAAGACCTCAACATCAGAACACATATCATAAGGTACATTGAAGACAAGGTCGGCAAAACCCTCCACGATATTGAAGAAAAAGGTATCTTCAAAGATAACATGCAACTGGCCAACCAAGTGGAAACAGAAATGAACAAATGGGACTACATTAAACTAAAAAGCTTCTGCACCGCAAAAGATACAGTAACCAGAATAGAAAGACAATCTACAGAATGGGAAAGGATGTTTACCCAATACCCATCAGATAAGGGGTTGATATCAAGGGTATATAAAACACTGGTTGAACTCTACAAGAAGAAAACATCCAACCCCATCAGAAAATGGGGCGAGGGGCTGGAGCAATAGCACAGCGGGTAGGGCGTTTGCCTTGCATGCGGCCGACCCGGGTTCGATTCCCAGCATCCCATATGGTTCCCCTGAGTACTGCCAGGAGTGATTTCTGAGTTCAGAGCCAGGATAACCCCTGTGCATCGCCAGGTATGACCCAAAACGGAAAAAAATAAAAGAAAAGAAAATGGGGTAAAGAAATGAACAGAAACTTTCCCAAGGAAGAGATACAAATGGCCAAAAGGCACATGAAAAAGTGCTCTACATCACTAATCATCAGGGAGATGCAGATCAAAACAACCATGAGATACCACCTCACACCACAGAGACTAGCACACATCCAAAAGAACAAAAGCAACCACTGTTGGAGAGGATGTGGGGAGAAAGGGACCCTTCTACACTGCTGGTGGGAATGCCGACTGGTTCAGCCCTTTTGGAAAACAATATGGATGATTCTCAAAAAATTAGAAATTGAGCTCCCATTTGACCCAGCAATACCACTGCTGGGAATATACCCCAGAGAAGCAAAAAAGTATAGTCGAAATGACATCTGCACTTATATGTTGATCGCAGCACTATTTACAATAGCCAGAATCTGGAAAAAACCCGAGTGCCCTAGAACAGATGACTGGTTGAAGAAACTTTGGTACATCTATACAATGGAATACTATGCAGCTGTTAGAAAAAAATGAGGTCGTGAACTTTGCATATAAGTGGATCAGCATGAAAAGTATCATGCTAAGTGAAATGAGTCAGAAAGAGAGAGACACATAGAAAGACTGCACTCATCTGTAGAATACAGAATAACAGAGTATGAGACTAACACCCAAGAATAGTAGAAATAAGTACCAGGAGGTTGACTCCATGGCTTGGAAGCTGGCCTCACATTCTGGGGAGAGGGCAACTCAGATAGAGAAGGGAACACCAAGTAAAATGTGGTTGGAGGCCATGCGGGGGAAGGGTGATGCGTGCTGAATGTAGATTAGAGACTGAACACAGTGGCCACTCAACACCTTTATTGCAAACCACAACACCTAATTAGAGAGAGAGAACAAAAGGGAATACCCTGCCACAGTGGCAGGGTGGGGTGGGGGGAGATGGGATTGGGGAGGGTGGGAGGGATGCTGGGTTTACTGGTGGTGGAGAATGGGCACTGGTGAAGGGATGGGTTCTCTAACTTTGTATGAGGGAAACATGAGCACAAAAATGTATAAATCTGTAACTGTACCCTCACGGTGATTCACTAATTAAAAAATAACTAAAAAAAAAAAGAAAAAAATAGGATAATAATCCTAAAAAAAAGTGCCTGTCGAGATGGTAGGTTGGGGTGATGGTAGGGTAGGAGAGGAAACCTGGGAGCACCAGTGGAGGGAAAGGATTTTTTCAGTCCTTAAAGACTAACATTATCGAGTCTGGAGATACAGCACAATGGGTAAGGCACTTGTCTTGCACACTGATGACTATGGTTAGATCCTTGGCACCTCTTATGGTCCCCCAAACCTGCCAGGAGTGATCCCTGAGTGCAGAGCTAGACGTAACTGAGCACAGCAGGTGTGATGCCCCAAATCAAATCAGGATAAAACTAGCATAACTGTTGAAACATTCAAATATACATTTATATTATACATACGTACATATATATATGCACACATATATGGAGAGAGGGTATCATGAAACAAAAAAGTTTCTTCAGGGCTGGAGAGATATTACAATGGGCAGGGTGCTTTCATTGCATAGAACTGGCCCCAGTTTGATCCTCGGCACCCCGTGGGGTTCCCCAAGCCCTGCCAAGAGTAATCCCTGAGCACAGAGCCAAAGTATGCCCTGGGAGAGGCCTCCAAACAAAACAGAAACCAAGAAAATAAATAAATAAACAACGAACAATCTCTGATTCTGCAACAAAGATCAAATTTCCTTGTCCAAGGACACCGGCTGGGTCCCTATTCCGCTAGGATGAAATGTGCACCTTACTATTTGGGGGCCACGCTCCGTGGCACTCAGGAGCCATTCCAGATCAGTACTCGGGGTCACTCCTGGTGTGAAACCTGAATCTTTGGCTTGATGGACTGTCTCTGCTGAGATGTGTGCTTCCATCACAGAGAGCTCAGGGAGGCTCACTTCTGAGCAGAATGATGATCCATCTTCATTAAGGAGTCCAAGGCCTGCTCTCCCGGTACTCACAATTCCAGACCTCACAAGCATGGCAGGGGGCTGGTATGCCACCTGTCAGAGGTGAATGTCTCTCTGACGTTCACCTCATCTCTGGCCCCCAAGACCTGATGCTTCCCCAGATCCTCCCAGGCTGGTTACAGAAATCAAACATCGTTGGCAGCCAACTCCTCTCCCAGGAGGATTGGGCTCGACTTCATTGCCTCAAAAGGGAAATGAATTCATCTTCATAGGAAAAAGAACTCAAGGCCCATGTGAATGCAAAAGTGGAAACTTGGGTCATCTGGCTTATGGCTCCATTTTCTAACCTGGTCTGTTCCACCTTCAGTCTCCTCCTCACCCCCAGTTTCATTCTCCATGGCGATCCTCCTAAAATTCCATCACTGTTAGCTATCATCAGTTAGGTCATGAGAGAAAGAAGCAAATAAACAATAACCACAAAATGCAACAGTGCTAAATGGAACACAAATGATGGACCGAGAATATTGTATGAAATGATCTAGTGGAAAACTCCTATCCCCCGGCTTTCTATTTTCTTTGAGCCCCACTCCCACCCAGGCCATTTTCTGAGAACTGCTCACTTATCAGGAACGCTGATGAAGGAGGCCTGGTCTGATGATGATGATCTTTTCTAAAGGGTAGGTGAGGTTTCCTTGGGTTAGTCCTGCCCCACGCATTGTCAATCTCTAAGTTCTATTTGTAGAAGCAGAGAGAATTCCACGCCAGTGGTGACCAGAGTCTTGGGACTCTAGCAGGAGACGATGTTTTGATCCCAGGGCTGGGAACAGCACCAAGAATGGCTATTTCAGCCCATCTTTGACTCAGCAACTTCCTGCCCCAGCTGGAACCAGAAGCTGCCAAGGCAGCTGTGAAGGAGAAGAAGACTTGGAAAAGAAGAGACAAACCCAACGCTTCCAAAGTAAGCTTCTACTCTAAAGGAGTGTGAGTCAAGGAGCGGAGTTTTGGACAATGACTGAAGTTCCAATGCAGCGCTAGCATTGCCCAACCCCACCAAGGCCCTTTGGGATCAATCTCCTAGGGCAAGCCCTCCTAGAAATGGGGGAGTTGCCCATTAGACTTGGGTCCATGTAGGTATTTTCAAAAGGGTCACCAGAATGTCCAAAACAGCCCAATTAGGAGGCCAGAGCAATAGTACAGCAGGTAAGGCAATTGCCTTACACACAGACCAACCTGGGCTTGATCCCCAGCACCCCATAATGGTCCCCTGAGCCCACCAGGCGTGATCCCTGGGCACAGTACCAGGAGTAAGCCCTGAACACTGCAGGGTGTGGCCCCAAACCAAAAACCAAGGAACCAGGTTGTGGCAGAATGAACTCTGAAACACACAGTCCCCCGTTATTATTTTTCAAATAAATAAATAGCTCATTTTGACAGTCTTTATTATATTTGCTCCCAAACAGAGGCTCCTCTGCATATAAGAGGAGTGGAAAGTGCAATAAAGCTGTTAATGGAAAAAGCCATCCAGCATCTTCCCAACCAGAAATAACTACCAATGAAAATTTTCAATTCCTGGCGTCCAGATGGGAGACCCAGGCTTTTGTTCCCTGTTTTTTTTTCTTCTCTGCATATATACATACTATGTAAATGACCTCACATTATTTTTACAAAACTTTCCTGCTGATAATAGGTTATTAAATTATTTATAGACATTATCTTTTCAAAGTCTGAGTTCTTTCATGCTTCCTTGTGTGATTTTCCCAAGGTAATAATAATAGTGACAACATGAAATGCTTTGGCATGCTGACAATAAGCAATCCATATGGGTACTTATTGAACAGAGCAAATACTAATTTGCAGATGGAGACACTGAGACATGGTCCAAGCAGCTGATGACGGCCACACGGCTGGAGATTGAGGCAGGATTTCTCATTGTGGTCCCACCAAAGAGCCATGCTCTGGGCCAGAGAGATAGTATAAGAGTTAAGATGTTTGCAGCCAGCCCTAGCTCTAGTCCCAGACCCACTGAGCACTGCCAGGGGTCACTTTTAAGCACAGACACAGGAGTAACCCTTACACAGTGAAATTCAACAATGTCTCCCCACCAGAAAAAAAGATGTCAAGGGAACTGAGTCTGATGGTTAAGTCAGAGAGTCTACACCAGCTGGGGTCACTCCTTTACACCCGCTGGGATCACTGCTCTGAGTGTGGATTTCCTAACCCTTGGTGCCTGTGGCAGGGTTTTGTCATGCTCTGCTGTATTCTGAAGCAATGAAGTTGCCTAGAGAGAAGAAGGTTCTATCAAAGGGCATGAAAAGTTAACACCCACCCCTAGCCCCCAGGAGAGAGCAGCCCCACCTGAAACTTTGTGGCATCTTTCTAGAACTCTCCATAACATGCTACTCCCAAAATAGCCGCTTGCTTGCCAATTTCTCACCCAAACTTCCCTAGCACTTTAAGATCAGGCTTTTTATTTTTTTCTTTTTGGGCCACACCCGGTGATGCACAGGGGTCACTCCTGGCTCATGCACTTAGGAATCACTCCTGGTGGTGCTCAGAGGACTTTATGGGATGCTGGGAATCGAACCCAGGTCGACCGGCCATGTGCAAGGCAAACGCCCTGCCCACTGTATTATCGTTCCAGACCCTCAAGATCAGGCTTTTGTCCTCTCTCTCTTTCCAAAATTTTTTCCTTCTGCATAGCACTGACATGAACTGGCCCCCAAGTGTCCTGCTAGGTCTTCCATAAGTTTGTTCTTTCATTTACCTGCTCACCTCCCCACTCCAGTCTGGGCTGATTCTGGGACTCATTTCTCAAGGCCTGATGGAAGTGCCCCGATCGTCCAAGAACATTCCTAAACCTTTCATACCATGCCAGTCTCTAAGGTGTGAACATATCATATCATAGTTTGTGATCATCATCCCCACGAGAGTATAATCTCCAAAAAAGAAAGTTCTATTGCATTTTATCCCCACACAAGAATGACTGCAGCTACAGACTGAGTAGTTATCAAGACTATGTCTTAGGTTAAAATTTTTTTTAAAAAGTAAGTTGGGGGTCAGAGCAGTAGTATAGTGGGTATTTTCCTTGCACACAGTTGACCTGGGTTCAATCCCCATCATCCCATATGGTCCCCCAAGCACCATCAGAGGTAATTCTTGAGTTACGGAGCAAGGAGTAACTGGCTCCCGAGTGTGACCCAAAAAGCCAAAAGAATTTTTTAAAGTAAGTTGAAAAGCATCTTGAGGCAGTATGATGGCTTGGTTTAAATGTGTTGTTTAAATTCAGGGGAGCCCTCATTCTAAAAACATTTTTTTTCTTTGCTAGAACAGTTTTATACTGTAGCTTGTGTGGTTGCAAAATGCCATAATCCACGCCAATATTTTTTAAACCATAGAATTTTCCCAATCACAAAATGTCAACCATGCAAATATTTGCAAATCATCCAGTATCTACCATCAAAAAATGTCAAACCACAGAGCCACCTGCTTTATCATGAAAGTAGAGAAAGAACTGGAACCATTTTTCTCAATGAGGCCAAATTTACCACCTGCTTTTCAACAAATTCTATGTTGTCCGCAAAAAAAAAAGTGGTATGTTGTAAAACAAACAGACATATGATTAATGCTGTTTCCAGTTAATGACTTCAGAGATTGGTTGACCACTCTGATCAGAGGACAAAGGAAGGTAGCTAATTCGGTGCAACATGCCACCATCAATTAACTTTAAGAACCCCTGGTAGGGACCTGAGCAATAGTACATAGGGTAGTGTATTTGCCTTGCACACAGCTGACCCGAGTTCAATCCCCAGCATCCCATATGGTCCCCCAAGCACCGCCAGGAGTAATTCTTGAGTGCAGATCCAGGAGTGATCCCTGAGGGTCGCTGGGTGTGACTCCCCAAAAAAAAGCAAAAAAAAAAAAAGAAAAGAAAAAGAGAACCTCCGGGTAAGTTAATATGTTTCTTTGCTAACTTTTAATAGGTTTCTAATTACTAAACAACCCTTACTAATTGGTTCATAGTCTCCGATCTCTCCTGGGAATGACACGACTTAAATTTTAGAACTTGAGTTTTTTAGTGGAGCAGGGGACTTCTGGGAAAGGATGTGAAAAGCACCCACTCCCCCATTTCTTATAATGAAACTCAGTGGCCCATGGGATGGATTAGAACAACCTTGAACAGATGACTGGGTCTCATCTAAGATCCCAGAGGGCTTCTTCTTCCCACTTTCAGTAAGGCTTTATGAAACACCCGTTTCATAACTTTCAATACTTTAAAGAAATCAAATAATTAAAATAACAATCAACCCCATCATAAAAATCTCCCTCCGCAGGAAAAGAAGTCTCTCTTGATAAGAAAAGTGGTTTGTGAAGGGTTGTAGAGGGGAATGGGGGTGTTTTCTGGGGATCCTTCTGTAGTGGAGCATCTGCCTTGCAAGCCTGATGCTGGTGAAATTGAGAATTCTACCCTGGCACTGTCCCCTCTGTGCCTGAGTGTGATGTTAAACCAAGACCAGTTCTGAATGAAGAAAGAGAAAACAATTTCTCTGAGAACAGGGGCTCCTGAAGCCCAGGGATTTCTCTGTCTGACCCCTCCCCCCGTCTCCTCCCCAAAAAAAAGGGTGTGAAGGAGTGGTCTCCACCCTCCCACCACCAGGGGAAGCTTGTGGGTGACAGAAGAGTCCAGAGAAGATGCCAGGCAGTGTCTACTATATACAACGCTGTGCTAGCAAGTGCAGAGACTCATTAACTAAAGGCTGAGCAGCTGTACAAAGACTGGCTATATCACTGGGCAATGATCGTCCCATGTATGATCAATAACATGCTTATGAAAACTATAAATGAAATGTCTCCTGCACGAAATTGTTCAACTTCACCACAAAGAAGGGCATGGGGTTAGGGCTGGAGCTATAGGACAGCAGGGAGGGAAGTTGCCTTGCATATGGCTGACCCAGAATTGATCCCTGGAACCCCATGGGGTCCCCTGAGCCCTGCCAGGAGTGATCTCTGAGCGCAGAGCCAGGAGTAAGCCCTGAGCACAACTGGGTATAACCCGGAAACGAAAAAGAAGGGGGAAAAAGGGGGCCCAGGGCAGGAGGGATGGTTCCTTATATTTATGATGCAACTGAGGTTAAGAACCTTGAACTGAAGGTTCAAGGTCCCAAAGATGGAGCTGTAAATGCGTGAATTTAATTTAACAAGGACTTATTAAAATATAGGATTCAGAGGCAGGTTGGGAGAATTGGTGGCTTGGATTAGAAAGCAAAATCACAGAAGTCTGCAGGGAAACTGAATGGGGGAAGATGAGGTAAGAATGTTCTTTCTGGGGCTGGAGCAATAGCACAGCGGGTAGGGCGTTTGCCTTGCATGCGGCCGACCCAGGTTCGATTCCCAGCATCCCATATGGTCCTCTGAGCACCGCCAGGAGTGATTCCTGAGTGCAGAGCCAGGAGCAACCCCTGTGCATCGCCGGGTGTGACCCAAAAAGAAAAAAAAAAAAGAATGTTCCTTTCTGCTGGGCCCCAGGTAGGGTGTGGCCACTTCCCCACCACCCCACGTGTCCAGAACAGGTGCCCCTCCTTTAAGAGACACCCAGTCTCTCTATCTGTCTCTGATCAATGCTGACACAGCATGACTGTTCGTAATACACCCGCTTTCCATGTGCATGACCTAAAATCCCTCCTAGACAGCCAGGCTGTGGCTGGAATTTAGTTGGGAGTTTCAAACGAATTACAGCTCGGACCCTCTTAGCCCTCTAAAAATCTGGCTTTTAAAACCAAATTTAAAAGTCGGGGCATTTTTTAATCCAGAGCCTCTCAGAGAGTGACTTCAATTCTCAGGGTTGCATTTGAAGGGGCTTTTAACATGAGGATGGGGCACAAATGTCCCTAAGGCGGGTAATTATTCTTTTCTTCATTCATCAAGTAGCAACTCATTTCCACAACCACACCTTTTTTATTTTTTTGGAGAAAGAAAAAGTGTGTGTGTGTGTGTGTGTGTGTGTGCACGCGCGCACGTGCACACTCACGCACTTGCATGCATTTCTCTACATCAAATTTGAAGAATGCAATTAGGTGGGAGGGAACATGCAGTCTCTGGGCCCATTAGTCAGTCTGCCTGGGGACCACTGATGTGTTAGGTTACACTGGACTCTAAAGCATACTTTCCCTCTGATGCAAGTGGAAATGCATGATGCTATGCATCTTTTCATAGCAAGGAAGACAGACCTAGGTTTTCCTCCCAATGACCCTCAGGAGAAAGCCACTGCATTTGCAGGAGAAATCAGAAATCCATCACCAGGAGGAAAGCAAAGCAGCTGCTGAGTATCATGAGGTACTGTGGGAGGGGGCATCGGGGAGGACTCGCAAGAATCTTTAACACACAGGGTGTTACTATCACTGATGATAGTATTGAAGGCATCCTGGCTAAGGGTGAAGCCATCCTCAATAATTCAGAATTGAATGTCTCAGTTACTCAGGCCTCTCCACTTGGAGATTTTTCTTCTGAGCAGCCATTTCTCCCTTCTGTCTAGCACGAATGGAAAAATAGCATTAAATCCATAAATAAAAGCCCCTACTTTGTTGTTTCGTCTCCTGAGCTCTCAGAAGTGGCAACTGCTTACAACTAAATGTTTAGTCCAAGTTCTTGGAGATCTTTTGATCTCATCCCTTATTGAGATTCAAGTCAGGACAACAGGAGCCTCAAGAACATCACTGAGCTGGCATGAGCTGAATTCCTTAGCTAATCAATCACTGACCCATTTGTGGGTCTCCTCAGCATGGAGAAATAGCAAAGGCGCCAGTTGCATAGATAATAGAGTTGAGACTCAGGCAAACTCAACGTGGGACCTCTGTTTTCTACTTGGCAGAAAGTGACAATGTCCATGATGCTGGGATTTGTCCTCCAGTGAAAGTTTCATATAAACATTTCTACGTGATCTAGGCATCCTCCTCCTCCCCTTTAAGTCATGGCATTCCCTCATCTAGTTACTCTAAATGCCACATATAAGTGATATCATCCTGTGTTTGTCCTTCTTCTGGCTAACTTTAACATGGTATCTTCCAGTTTCATCCATGTTGCAGCAAATTGCATGATTTCATTATTCCTGTGTAGTAATCCACTGTGTCTATATACCACATCTTCATGATGTGTTGATCTGTTGTTGGATATCTAGGTTGATCCCAAATCTTAGTTATTGTCTTGAGTACTGCAGTGCATAGTGGTGCGCATAGATAACGCTTGGTCCCAGACTAGAGAGAGAAGGAAAGGCAAGGAGAGTGAAGGGCAGGAGGAGAAGAGATAGATAGGAACAGGGGTCAAGGGGATTGAGGTTCATTGGTGCTATTAGGGAATGATAGAGATAAATATCCAAACCACAGAGTCAACAACACAGAAATCACGAGACCCACTGGGGCTGGGGCCGGAGCTCGGGCTCCGGCCGAGATTCGACCTGGGTGGCCATACCTTTGCACAGCCGAGTGGCTGCGGAACGAGCAGGAGCCAGAGCCAGCTATATGACTGGGGTTTCCAGCGAGTGCTTGCAACCATGTATCCAGACTGTGAACTAAGCTTTTGCTCCATGCTGCTCCAGGAAGGGAAATGATTCAATTTCCAACTTAAATCTCCCTGGACTTAATTGCTAAAATACAGAACAATTGTAAACTGTGCGGCCACGATTGCGGCCGCGCGACTTTTTATCTCTTCATTCTCATCAGTGGAAAACTAATTATCAAATATTTCCTTGTCGGGGCTGGAGAGATAGCACAGCGGGTAGGGCGTTTGCCTTGCACGCGGCCGACCCGGGTTCAAATCCCAGCATCCCATATGGTCCCCTGAGCATGGCCAGGGGTAATTCCTGAGTGCAAAGCCAGGAGTAACCCCTGTGCATCGCCAGGTGTGACCCAAAAAGAAAAAATAATTTCCTTGTCAATAGGGCTGTATTCTTGGGGGATAAATTCCAACAAAAATAGTGAGTCTGTGTTGAAACTCCAACAACAATAGTGAGTTTTGTGTTGAAATATGGAATGGAATCAAGGTAAAGAGAAAAGGAAGTGAAATTTATCAGTTACGCAGGGAGGGGCTTGGGGGGTGAGGGGTGGGATGTATACTTTTTTTTTTTATTGGTGGTGGAATATGGGCACTGGTGAAGGGACGGGTGTTTGAGCATTGTGTAACTGAGACATAAGCCTGAGAACTTTGTAACTTTCCACATGGTGATTCAATAAAATAAATTTTAAAAAAAATAAATCATGAGACCCAAACTTTAATAACCAAATTTAAACGCTGCCTGTCAAGATTGCCAAGGCCTTGGCTAGATGGGAGATAGGAAGTACTGGTGGAGGGAAGTTGACCCTGGCTGCAGGATGGATGATGAAACAGTTTATGCCTAAACTCCAACTTGAGTAACTTTGTAATTCACGGTGTTATTTTATTTTTAATAAAATAAAAATTAAAAGCATCTGTTCCTACATAGAGTGTCTGCTTGTGACAATTGCCTGGCATTTCTCCTTCCTTGGCATCCATTTCTCTGGAGCTTCTCTTTTCCTAGGTATCCACATGGGTTCCAAAAGAATGAGAACAGAAATTTAAATCTCAGGATGTAGACACAGGGTGAGAGTGTGGCCTTCTCAATCTGCTGTGCAGTACTCTGTATAGATAGTTCAGTAGGTGAACGGGTAGATGGCTGGAAAGCAGATGGGCAGGTGGACGAATAAAATGATTGATGGATGATTGGATGGATGGATGGATGGATGGTGGATAGATAGATGAATAGATGGCTGGATATATGGCTGGACAGATGGATAAATGGAACGATGGATGGATTGTTGCAGACCAGAATCCAGAATGCTGAAGCCCTGAGCTGGAGGACTGCCCCTGGGCAGATCTCCTATAAGAATTTCCCTGAAGGAAGCACTTTATATCTTTTTATGTTTATGGTCAACTAAAACCATATTTGTATTTATACTTAACTTTACCTTGTTTACATTTATATTTGGCAAACACCCTAAGATAAGTAAAAGTCTAATGCAACTAAAGAATGTTTGTTGACCTAATTTTTTACTAGTTTTAAGCAATAAATACAGCAAGCTGAGGACATGACTTTCAATCCATGAGGCCACTGGCCCCCAGACCCTATGCTTTTCTCTATTATTTCTCTCTTTTCTTCATTGTCCCAGAACCCTTGCTCTGGCTGGTCCCCAGCGATGGATGGATGGATGGATGGATATGGATGGATGGATGGATGGATGGATGGATGGATGGATATGGATGGATGGATGGATGGATGCATATATGGATGCATAGATGGATGCGTGGATGGATACATGGATGAATGGATGGTGTCTGGATAGGTGGATGGGTAGATGGCTGAATAGGTGAATGGACAAATGGATAAATGGAATAATGGATGATGCAGGGAGAGAGGAATAGATGATGGATGGAGAGGTGTATGTGTAGGTGATAGATGGCTGGACAGATGCATAATGGAATGGCAGATTAATGGATGATTGATTAGATGGACAGAGGGACAGAAAGACACATAGAGATATACCTTCCTACCAAGCCATGCTTGGCACACTAAGAATGTAAACTGCTCCTTTATTTTCCTGGACAAGTAATACTTTGCGTGTGATTGTTGAAACGGCAGTGCTGGCTACCCCAGACCAAGAAAGAGTTTCAATCTTCTATGTCCTGGGCTGGCCTTCTGAATTTATTTTAATGGGGCACCAGCATCCATCATCACCACTAATTGCTGTTTATGAGAGATTGCTTGGTGCCCTGTAATCAGAGACACTTGACAGAGCTTTGCTCGTGAGGAGGCATGAGGCAGAAACAGGAATTAGCTTCTTTTCATGCATGTGAAGGTGCCTGCCTCTCCCTGGTCCCTCCCAGGAGCACTGCCAACAGGACTGCTCCGAAATCCCCATCTATTAGCACCGTGCACCATTATAAAGCTCACACAAATAGAAATGATAGGGTGCAGCCGACACTTCTGGTATTAATGTCAAGAGCCTGTGTAGCCACAGGAAAACAACAGCTTAGTCTCGTCTCCTTTGGCATCCTGTTCCCAGCCCCTCCTGCTCCCACTTGCCTGTCGACACGTGAGGCTTGGAATCAGGCTTCAGAGTTCCTGGAGACTCATGGGCACTGAACAAAAGGCTCTCTCCTTCCAGAAAGCCCCGGATCTTCCAGGCTTTCCTCAGAGTTCTGGGTTCCCTCTCCTCCCAAGTTTTGAGTTCTGGTTATCATTGTTCTTGGAGCTGTTGCTCCTAATATTCTCAAATGTCTGTTGTTTTCAAATTGCTCTGGGTTATCCTGCAAATAAAAGGCATGTACTCGAAAGCACCTAAGACTTAACTTTGATTGGGAGAGTTTATTCATTTATTTATGAAAGAGCCATGGTTGAAAAAGTTACTGATAGTTGCGTTTTAGGCATATGAAAATTCAACAACAATCTCTCCCCCGGTGTCAACTTCCCTCCACCAGTGTTCCCAGATTCCCTCCCCACCCCCACCCCCACCCCCACTCCCACCTGTCATCTTGACAGGCACATTAGAAAGTTCTAGTGGATGCAGCTTAGATGTCATGTTTTCAGTTCTGTTGAATCTGTGTGTTTGGGTGTATACGAGTGGTTATACCTCTCACTCATATCACTGGCGTAACAGGTGCCCTGATGCCTGTTAACCCTTATTGCTCTCTTCTTCCCCTGTTGCTTTCCTGGGTAAGTCACAGTAAAGTACGCAATGAGTAAGATTCTCTGGAGCTGGGTTCCTTGGGATCAATGTCCAACTCCCATGATTATTAACTGTGTGACCTTGGACAAGTGACCTGACATCTCTATGCTATCCCTCCCCCAATTTGTAAAATGGTGAAATACATATTCATAATGATACAGTGATATTAACAGACTTAATTAGTGCTAGAACACTAGAGTGCTAGAGAGCTAGGCTCTCTGTTGTTATTCAATAAGTCAAAGTTTCTGGTAATTTTTGTGAAAATTTTATAGGAACTGCAGATAGATGGGAAAGTTCTTTTTTAAAATATATTTTTTATAATTACCCTCTTTGGCATCACTAAAGTAGAGATTTCTACTTCACTACTTTTTAAGAAAAAATTATTGCTGAACCTATTGGTACTTACACTAATATTAAATATCTAAATAAAATATGCAAATATATTTTATAGTAGTACATAAAATACTTTATGATATTTCCCTAAGAAAGATCAGGTCTATAATTTTGTTTGTATACACAACTTTTATTAGGTTTGACAAACCT
Organism: Sorex araneus; assembly: GCF_027595985.1. Taxonomy (NCBI): domain Eukaryota; kingdom Metazoa; phylum Chordata; class Mammalia; order Eulipotyphla; family Soricidae; genus Sorex; species Sorex araneus. The sequence goes on along the minus strand of NC_073307.1, from coordinate 49,535,326 downwards.
TTGGGAAATGTTTCTCTTCATGTATGGCTATAAGATAGTTTGAATAATGTTCAGATTGTTCACTCATGAAAGGCCGATATCATTTCCCAGCTGACTTTTTTCCCTGGGTGAGTCTTTGATATCTTGGATCAGATTCCTCAGAAATCAGATTTATATTATTATATCCATGTAGGATATGCTTTAGAAATGTCACTGAAAATTTTCCATCCCATGGAGACTTTCAAATCAATTTGCAATAAAATCGTATTGCCCCATTTTCATGATTCTTTTACTTTCTCCCACTCTTACTGTTTTTCTGAACCCCCAATTATTTTTCTTTTCTTTTCTTTTTAAATTTCTTTAAATTAAATCGCTGTGAAATAGACCCTTACAAATCTGTTCATGATTAGGTTCCAGTCATTAGGTTCCAACACCCATCCTTCCACCAGTGTACATTTCCCAGCACCAGTGTCCCCAGTTTCCTTCCCATGCCCCCTCATCCAGCTGACCTCTATGGCAGACATTCCTTTTTGTCCTTCTTCCTCCTCCTCCTTCTTTTCATCCTCCTTGTCCTCATCGTCGTCGTCGTCCTCCTCCTTCTTCTCTTCCTTCTCCTTCTTCTCCTTCTCCTCCTCCTCCTCCTCCTTCTCCTCCTTCTTTCTTCTTTCTTCTTTCTCTTTTTCCTTCTTTTTCTCCTTCTCCTTCTTCTTTTCTCTCTTCCTTTGGGGCACTGTGGTTTTTTCTTTTGGTCTTGATTAACATCAATTTGAGGATTCCTCATTTTTCTTTTTTTTTCTGAGACTCAGTCTAACACTATAATGTCTAAATTTGTCTTTCACCATGCCTTAAATTTACTCCCTTGTCTTCTTCTCACTTTTGGCCTCAAATATTGCCTTTCACATTTTCTCATCAAAAATAGCAAAGTGAATATATTTTTCTCTAAGCTTTAGTTGTCTCCCACATTCTGCTTTGATTTTTTTTATAATTTTCTGGATTCTGCCCTGTATATTTTATTGCAATCAAGAAATTATTGAAATATAACTTGGAGGGCTAGAGTGATACTACAGCAGGGAGGGTGTATATCTTCCTGGCAGTAGAATGTTCCAGCGAACATGGCTAACCTACTTCTCTGAGTTTGAATATATTTTTATCTTCTATTCCTGCAAGCCAATTGAAAATCAGAAATTCGCGGGGTGTTTTTACCAGAGAGATCTGTCTCCCTTTGGGAGATAGCTGTAAGTTGTTTCTTGCTGAAATCAAGCAACGCCAAGGTCTCTGACCACTGAGCTCCCCTGGAACCTTTTATCGCATTTTTCTCCATTCTTTTAAAAGCAGTTATTTAGGGGAGAAGGATTTAAAGAAAATAAGTTATTATTTTAAAGTCATGATTTGCAGAGTTTGTAACTATCAACTACAAATTGATAGTTGGGTCTTAAGCAGACAATATTTGGACACCAATAGCCCCCACCAGTATCAACTTCCCATGCTCCCTCCCACCCCACCCTCACCCCACCCAAATTTGTCACCTTGACGGGCACATTTCAAGGTCCTGTGGTTGTAGTCTCAATGCAATTTTTTCAGTGTTGTTGAGTCTGTGCTTTAGATAGGCAGTGATGCCACTGTCCCATATCAACTATAGAACGGAGGCCCCTGACACCTGTTCCCCCATTACTTCCCTTTCCCCTCTCCTTTCCTCTCCATTTCTTTCCTTCTGTTCCCTACACTCTGGAGTCAAGGCTGAACGAGGCATCCCCCTTTCACTACTTTACATTTCCTTGTCTGGTTACTTTATAGACCATTGATAAGTGAGATCACCCTGTGTTTGGCCTTCTTCTTCTGGCTTACTCACTCCACATATCTTCCAGTTCCTACCAGGTTGCAGCAAATCACACAATTTCATTGTTCTTGCAGTGCATATTCTCACTCCCTTTTCTTCTTGGCTTCTCTGCTACTTCTGCTCAATGTCAGCTGCCTTCGCAACCCTTAAGACAGGACTTGGAGAGTGAGGAATTAATTTCTGTCCTAGTTCCAGTGAACATGGTGTACTAGTTTTCTGTCTGTTTTGCTATTCCCTCCCTCCTTTCATATCTTTCAGATGTTCCAAGAGGAAAACAGAAAGTTCTTATTAAATTGTCCTATGAATGTTGGAAGTCCACACTTGGAAATTCTGGAGCTGCGAGAGGCTAGCAATATGCTAACAATTGACCTGTTGGTGGTTGTAGCTCTCTAGACGTTTGGTGAGCAACTGAATAGTGTTGAACAGGAGAGCATAAGCTGAGGAATTACTAACGTAGCAGAGGGGACATCTATGCCTAAAATTCACGACATCTCCCTGCTTATCCCCAAATACTAATATTTCAAGAAAGTGTGTTTAAATATAAAAATTATTGGGTGACTGAACAATCCCAAGTTTTAAAACTTTCCTACAGAACTTCTTAGAAGCATGTAAAAATGAATGTTATTTCAGACAGTATCTAATTTTTGATTAAAAAAAAGGAATGGGAAGGAATGTGAGTGAAGAGAGTCAGCAACTACATCACCTTCGCTTACCTGATAACATTGTTCTAATAACACCAAATATTAGCCAAGCGGCACAAATGCTGGCCGACTTCAACCGCAAGTGTGGAAAGGTCGGACTGCAGATGAATCTCAACAAGACAATGTTCATGAAAAACGAACTAGTTCCTGACGTTCCATTTGCTCTCAATGGAATGAACATCTACTAATGCAGCAACTATGTGTACCTGGGTCGAGAACTCAACATGAGGAATGACTTGGCACCAGAACTGCGCAGAAGGAAGAGAGCAGTGTGGAACACCTCCAAGAGCGTCGAAGAAGTTGTTAAGAGGATGAAGAAACTCTGTCTCCGGGCACATCTTTTCAACTCCACCATTCTTCCTGCACTAACATATACCTCAGAGACCTGGGTCCTATGAAAACAGGATGAGAATGCTATTTGGGTATCCCAAAGAGGAATCAAAAGAGCTATGCTTGGAATATCACATTTCACTCAAGTGAGAGAAGGAATCTGGAGTTCCAACCTCTGTAGACTATCAAGAATCAGGGACGCTGTCTCATTTGCCAAGGCATCAAAAATCAGATGAGCCAGACACGTAATACAATTTAGAGACCACCGCTGGACTAAAGCTGTTACTGACTGGATTCCATGGGATGTCAAAAGACCGTGTGGCTGCCCACCTACAAGAAGATCAGACTTCGTCAAAACCCTGAACGGTTTGAGGCTCTTCATGTTCCTGGAGCGAGCAGATGCCATTGGGCTACACTAGCACAAGACAGGGACTAATGGAGACATTACTGGCGCCCGCTCGAGCAAATCAAAGATCAACGGGATGACAAGTGATACAAGTGATCTAATTTTTTAACATTTAAAAAATGGTTAAGAAAGGGGGAGGGATTGGAGGGATAATATAGGGGGTAAGGCACTTACCTTGAATGTTGTTGACCCCAGTTCAAATTCTCAGGTCTGCAGATAGTCTCCTGAGCACCACCAGGAATGATGCCTGAACCTTCAGACCCAGGAGCAAGTCCTGATCACTGCCAGGGGGTGATACCAAAATAAAGAAGCAAGCAAAAAGATGATACAACAAAGAATCTAAGTTTCAACACAAACAGACTGCCAGAGTACAGCAGGTAGGGCACTTGCCTTGCATGTGGCTGACCCAAGTTCTATCTCCAGTACCCCATATGTTCCCCCAAGCCAGGAGTAATTCCTGAGTGCAGAGCCAGGAGTAACCCCTTAGCAATGCCCAGGTGTGACACTAAAAGCAAAAATAAGACCAAAAAATGTCAAAATGTACACCTGTTTAGCAATCAGAGATTAAAATATCATGGTAGAAAAAGGTCCTGCTGCACCATGACAAAGATAGTTAGAAATGATCACTCCAGATACAAACTTTATGCTCAAAACAGGTGAAGGAACAAACATGATAACCTCTCAGTACCTCAATTGCAAACCATAATGCCCCCAGGGGTGGGGGGGAGAGACAGACAGATAGACAGACAGACAGAAACAGAGAAAGAGAAAGAGAGAGAGAGAAAGAGAGAGAGAGAGAGAAGAAAGTGTCTGTCATAGAGACAGGCTGGAGGTAGAGTATCGGGAGTGAAATTGGCGACATTGTTGGTGAGAATGTACATTGGTGGAGAGATGGGTGTGGACTACTGTATGACTGAAACCTGACCATAATCAGCTTTGTAACTCTGTATCTCATGGTGACTCTAATTAATTAATTAATTAATTATTAAAAAAAGAAAAATGAAAGAAAAAGATCCTGCTGCATACTGAATTCAAGGCCTTATTTATCTGGCATCTTCCCATCCAAAAATGTCTTGGAAGATTAGATACAAATAATTTACTGCCTGACATGCAATAATTTCAACATGCTGCTAATTAGCACACACACTCACTTCCAAGGAGTGAGATCATTACTTTTTCTCTTGGTTGTATCTGAGAGGTTCTTTGTGATGGAGAAAAGGCCCAGGTGTTTGGCTTCAAATAGGAATTATTACCCTTAGAGTCATCCTATAACTACAGAAAACTTTGATTGAGAAGCCAAGAGGAAGAGAATTCTTCATTCTTTCTTGCCACTTTTAATGACATTCACAAATATTTACTAATCAACATGGTACTCATCTACTGCTATAGAAAAACAATTTCTACCCCCAAACATAACAGCTTAAAATAACGAATGTGGACCCTAAGGAGCAGGGATCAAGAAGCCAATTAACTCAGCAGGTGGTTCTACTCCCTCTGGGTCTCTTGTGACCTTTTAAATAAGCTGTTGTCTGGAGCCAGCAGGCTCAGTGGGGTCTGGGGGACCTGGCTGTGAGTTCACTCCAGTGGGTACTGATGCCTCAATTTGTCCCACCGCTGTCTTGCCACAGGACTACTCACATGCCAGCTGGTCTCCACGCTCTTTAATTCAAGGAGCACAGCTCTCACCAAATGGCAATGGCAAAAATCTAAATCACTCACAGCTTGTACCTGCCTCTTGAGATTCAAGAGGCCCTGCATATAAAAGTGAAACTTCCTTTAATTATCCATCTGCAAGAATGTAAGCCAAGGGAGGCTGAATGGGAAGCTACATTCTACAGGGAGTTCCAAGATCAAGTATGAACGAGATAAGACCATCTCAGAAAAAGAGTTCCTCCAGTCGAGCAGAAGAACCAGTGGTCCAGTTTTCTCTCCATCATACCTTAAAAAAAGTAAATAAAAGAAATTACCCCTCAATCCACATCTGACTCACAAACCCATAAGCAAGGTACAGATGGTGGGTTATGTCCATGAAAAGTTAGGGAGTCACCTATGCTGCAGGAAGGAAGGGAAAGAAACAAGCCTATCACATTGCACATTCAGGAAATCATTTAGTGAAGCGAATTGCTAAATGGAAGCACCATGGGACAGGAGCGTATAAGCTGGCACAGAACCCAAACCCCCAAACACTATCTGTGCCCAGATCTATGCTATTTAGGAAAAGCTGAAAGTTCTCTTCCAAATGGCAGAGTGGCATGAGTTTTGTGATTACAGGTGGTTGTCCTGGGGAAAATATAGAAGACATGCAGCATAGAGGAGAAGTAAGAAGACAGGGGATTTGCCTTTTTTTTTTAAATGAGCCCAAACTATCACAAAGGAGGAAATCAGAGTATCACATTGTGGAGAAAGAGCATTTAATGATTAAAATGAGATGTCCTCATGGGTCCGGAGCAATAGTACAGCAGGTAGGGAACTTGTCTTGCACATGTTCAATCCCCAGAGCCCCAAATAGTCCACCAAACCCATCAGAAGTGATCCCTAAAGACAGACCCAGGTGTAAGCCCTGAGCACCGCCCAATGTGCCGCCTCCCCCCAAAAATAATAAAATAAAATGACACATCTTTGATTAATCTCCAGTATTTATAAAGGGTTCCTCCACCTCAACAGCCAAAAAACAATCCAATCAAACAAAATGGGCAGAGAAGCTGAAAAACACTTTTCCAAGGATATGGACAAAGGTCAAAGGACATATAAAAAAAACTGCTCATCATCACCAGGTGAATGCTCATCAGAGCAGCACTGAGATGTCACTTCACCTCAGGGAGCATAGCCATTATCAAGAAGAAGTTTCAGTGAGGGTATAGAGGAAAAGGGACCCTTGAACATTGTTGGAGTGTAGGTTTCCATCCTTTATGGAAAGTAGAATAGTGTTTCCTCAAAATACCAAAAAGTACTTCCACCAACTTGATCCAAAATTTCTATTCCTGAGTATTTAGGCAAAAAACACAAAAGACTTTTTATAAAAAAAATATATATATACATACTCATGCTTATGTTCATGGCAATACTATTGACAATAGCCAGATAAAGAAACAACTTAAACATTCATTAGTGGACAACTTGATAAAGGTATAGAATATAACTCAGTAACAAAAGGAAAAACTGAATCTTGCTATTGGAGACACCATGGATGAAACTGGATGAGATTATGCTAAGCAATATAAGTTAGAGAAAGACAAACTCTAGATGATTGGTCTCCCTGGATGGAGGGGGAGGGGAGAAGAAAGAAACAGAGAGAGAGGGAGAGGGAGAGGAAGGAAGGAAGGAAGGAAGGAAGGAAGGAAGGAAGGAAGGAAGGAAGGAAGGAAGGAAGGAAGGAAGGAAGGAAGGAAGGAAGGAAGGAAGGAAGGAAGGAAGGAAGGAAGGAAGGAAGGAAGGAAGGAAGGAAGGAATAAGAAGGGAGAAAGCAGACAGGCTAAAGAGATTGTATAGTGAGTACAATATGGGTTTTATCCCTGACACCTTTATCATCCCCTGAGCTCATAAGAACTAATTTCCAATATAGAACCAGAAATAATTTCTGAGCATTGCCAGGTGTGGGCCCAAAACTTAAAATCTAAAAGTCCTTAGAGCTTATTTTCAGGGATGGCCAGAGTTGGGGTTGGATAGGAGGAGGGGAGCAGAGAGTGTGAGAGATCACTATACTGAAATGTGGTGGAGGGTTATCTGCCCTAGAAGTGGACCTGGATGATAATACACATTTCAAGGGAAATAAACTGGTAGGTACTCCTGATACCTAGGCAGTGTAGAACCAGGGTATCTTAAACTTTTCCCAACCATGACCCCCTTTTTGCCCAAGAGAGGCATGTCAGGTGAGCGCTTCTAGAAACATCTCAGATCATGATGAGGTTGAATTTATGTTTGGTTACTATGTTTGGTGCCTTTTACTGTTGCCATGTGGGGGCCAAGACCTCAAGACCTAAAGCTCATGAAGCTAAGTTGTAAGCCAACCAATATTACCTCAATGGAAAAGTTCCATCTTTTCGATTGGAAGGGAAAAGCTAGAAACGATGGCTTCAGATGACCTAAGAGTGCCTTGCTACAGCAAGCACAGAAGGATCAGAAATGGTGGGAAAAAGAGGTTTAATAAGTTGGTTTCAGTTCTGTTGAACTTGAGGGACTTTTTTATATATTACATTTAACTTTATTTTATACTTGGATCTCGTTATGGCAATAATCATGTCTCACCTATCATTAATAATACTTTTAAAGCAATTCTGTGTTAATATATTTTGGAATTTCCATGGAATAGGTAAGGCCTAGATATGTAAATTTTTCCTTTACACTTTATATAAACACTGTGATTTACAAAATTGTTCATGATGATTTGTTACAGGCATTCAATATTCCAACACCAATCCCATTACACCTTCCCTCCACCATTGTCTACTCTGAGACTTTTAATGATCACAGTCAAGTCCAGGAAAAGTGAGTGCACTGTGCTTCCTTTCCCTCTGCTGTAATTTTCACCTTTTTCTCACACATCCTAATTATTTTTAATGGAGGGCCACATCCTAGAGATGCTGGTAGCTACTGAGTTCCCGCGAGCAATGTCGTGCGTAGTAAACGGTCCCAAACTCCCCACAACCCCCTTTTCCCGTTTGGTATTTTTATGATCTCTAATTATAGGCATAAGATTCAGGTAATGACTGGGTTACATTTTCTGCTAGACAAATTATGCATATAATTATAGGCACATGTTCACGGTGATATTGAAGCAACGGGATGCTTCTAGAGAGACAATAATTGTCAACCTTTGCACTGTAATTAAGTCAAAATGGGAATCCTAATCATTTCCCAAATGAGCAAACAGGAAAGCCAATCTTGATTGGCTGTGCCATGGCAGCAAATAAAATGGATTTGTTGCACAGGTTAATTAATCATCTCTGGATGTCACAACCCCCAGAAAGCCCCACATTAAGCTAGAAGCAAAGAGCTAACGAGCAGTATGTTCATGAAACTATAGGGTCCTTCCCTGACATATCGTCAGCATTCTAGCTTCTCATCGTACTCTCCCTGAATCTTCCCTCTCATAGTAATTTGCATGAAGACATTGGGTTTTTAAGACCTGTGGATTCCAGTGTGAGCATGACAGATAAGGAGGGAAAATGACAAAGGGTGAAGCAGTGGCTAATTTCATACCCCAGTTCCTTTCATCCTGAAACTACACCTTTTGGACTGTATTTCTCTTCCCCTTCCACTCTGGATTTCTTATTTGTGAGCTCTAAGTGATTCATTCCCTACTTGATGCATTTTCAAGCAAGGGCTTCTTGTAGACACTAGAAGGAATGCGGGATATCATTCAATCTTTGTGGCTAAGTTGGTCTGCATAAACCACAAATGTTGCAGCTCAAGAGTTGCAGCTTTTGTTGGGGTGTGAAATTCACGTGCCAGGAAGTACACGGGTCTTAATCATCGATTTTTCTGACTTTTGAAAATACTAACACACGTGGAAATCATAGGCCTATCAAGATGTAGGACATTAGATTATTCTAGAAAGTTGCCTCATGTCTCTTATCAGTCAACCCACTCCCCATTCCTCTAAGAAGCACCAAGACTTCTGATGGTTCCTATTCATTAGGCCTGTTCTTGACATCATGGGAATAAAATAATATAGTCCATAACTCACTTATAGGGTATGCTTTTTTTTTTAACTCTGTATAATATTTTGGACCTCCATCCATGGTGTGACAAGCACGATCCTCCTGCCTGGTCCCCAAAGCCATTTTCCAAAAAATGAAAAAAGTTTTCCAAGTTACTATTCATTAGCAAGGCTCCTGCACATTTATCAAGGGTTTTATTATGGGCCTGTCCCTTTGCCAGGGGCTTTTACAGATATTATCTCATCTTCACCAAAACCTCATAAACTACACATTATTGCTAATCCCAGCTGTGGAAGACTTGGACTCAAGAGTTAAACAGTGGTGTCCCATGACAGGCCATTAATGAATGACCTGGGTTTTGAAGGCCAATAACCAGAAGGGGACTAACAGAGGATCTAATTCCTTTACTTTGCAAATCAAAAACTGCAATTGCTAGTTCATAAGTGATTGCTCCAGTACCCAAGACCTGGATCCAGGTCAAACCCAGTTAGTGGTTAGAGGCTCTACTGAAATACCACACTGTTCTCTTTTGACAATAATATGTGGCTATCTATGCAACTGACTGCTTTGTATTATTTTTTATTTTTTTATGCATTTTATTTTCATAAAGCAGTTCATAATAGTTCATTGCATATAATAATTCAAACACCCACCCAACCAGCAAACATCTTCCCACCACAGTGAGAGGGAAGTGTGTAAATGTTGTAGATTTCATTCTGGGGTCCTTTAAGCCCATATATGAGAATACAAGCAAATATGTTAAAACCAAACACACGTGTGCTGCTTTAGGTACATCAGTGAGCTAGAGTATAGGAAAAACTGTGTCACTCTCTTCTGGAAGCTTTGTTTAATAGTCTCTGGATCTTGGCCATTGATGAGATTACGTGGCGCTGGGGACAGTTTGTGGATGTGGCTTCCAAGCTACTGGAAAACTGGGGATCTGGGTGGAGGAAGCCCAGTCTCAGTCTGGGAAGGCTTGGAGATCTCAAATATAGGTCCTGCATACTTGGACTCCTCTGACGGTTCCTTCATGAGTGAGGCTCATCCGAGTGTGTGGAGAGTGGCCTTGAGCATGGCTGTGCCTGGGTTCTGAAGGTTTTTGGCTGTTGGAACTCTGCTTGGGGCAGTGAGGGAGACTCAACCCACCCCCTCTGAGGGAACCCAATGAAGACTGCCTGGCGTGGGGGCAGGAGATTCTGTGCAACTGACTATTTTGCCTTAAGGACTGCTCACTGGGAAGCTTCCATCTGGGGTCCCTTGTCCCTCATACTCTGTGACACCTGCCACACCAAACAACTATTGTGCCGAAACCATTAAGTATTCTACATTTGCAAAACACATTTGCTTTTGTATTCTTCCCTCCAAAGCAGTCTGTGACAGATTCATTCCTGGATCTCAGGCTGAGACAAATTTTCTGCCTCATCTCTTTTCAATTGTTCCTTTTATTATTTGTGAGGAAATTTAATTGGCCCAGTCCTGGTATCTGTTTGAAAACAGAGTTTCTTCATGACTATGCCTCTCTTGGCCTTTGTTGTTGTTATTGTTTGCGGGGGGTGGGGGGGAGGGAGGTCACCACACAGTTGTGCTAAGAGGTTACTCCTGGCTCTGTGCTCAGAAATCACTCTTGGCAATGCTGTGGGTGGGAGGGACCATAAGGAATGCCAGGAGTTGAGCTGGGGTCAGCTACATGCAAGGTAAATGCCCTACTTGTCCTATCACTCCAGACCCTGTACCTCTCTTATTAAATAAAGGTAACAAGGGCACATGGAACGAACATCCCCTACCTACTGAGAATACAATGAGAAATTATTCGTACCAAGAAAACCACTTTTGAAAGCATCCTGTGACATTTCACTGTATATGCTCCTAGTGCATGGGGAGGGAATGGGGGGGAGGGAGGCAGGGCCTTGTAAAGGACCCCTGGGGTACACCCCTGGCCACTGCTGTAACTAAATGGGTGGAGCAAAGGGGAAGAGCAGCCTATTTGACCAGAGGAGGACAATGCTGAACCACCCCAGAGGCCAGGTAAGAAAGCAGTTAGGAGACTATGCTTGCTGCAGGGGTATATCATTTGTGGGAAGCCACTAATTGCAAGTTATTTAACACAGCTTCAAAATCCTTCCAGAAAAGTAGCCTGCTTATTTCACAGGAGGCCCTGAAAGGCAGCCAAACCCTCCTGCCTCGGGCAACTGTTGCATCCCTTACCTGGGGAGAGAGAAGATTCAACTGCTCTGTTGACAAGGGAACCAAAGGGGTGGCCAAAGGAGGATGGGGGTGCTGCTAATACAGAGAGGCTGCTGAGGGTCCCAAGAAAGAAAACTGTGTCTGAGGACAAGTGCATTTCAAGTCCCAAATCCGCATGATGTGATTATCGCAGCAGCGGGGAGAGAAGGACATGCAGCCTGAGTCAATCTTGAAAACTCTCCAACACACCCAGGAGAGCTCAGGGAGAAAGCCCAGATCAGGGATGGCCAGAAGGTGGACACCAGGCGCTCATTACAGTTGAGGAAGGGCAATGACAGTTGCCCATTTCCATGGACTATGGACGATTTTAAGCCCACAGTGAAGTTTGGAAGCTTGCACAGTGGGTCCGAGCCTGGGCCGACAAGATGCACATCAGCCGAATCTGGGCATGTGCTCCATCCATGACCGCCCTATTGCTCTTCACCCAACACATTCCCAGCAACTTCTCACCTCTCCAGTTCATAAGCACTTGAGAAATGATGGTGGTGGTGGTTGTTTTATCATTTCTTGATTTCTGATTTTTTGGGGGTTTTTTTTGTTGATGATGGTAGTTTGTTTGTTTTGGTTTAGGAGCCACCCCTGGTGGTGTTCAGAGTTTTTGTTTGTTTGTTTGTTTGTTTTTGTTTTTGGGTCACACCCGACGATGCACAGGGGTTATTCCTGGCTCTTGACTCAGAAATTACCCCTGGCGGTACTCAGGGGACCATATGGGATGCTGGGATTAGAACCCGGGTTGGCCGCGTGCAAGGCAAACGCCCTACCCGCTGTGCTATGCTCCAGCCCCAGGTGTTCAGAGTTTATTCCTGGCTCTGTACTCAGGGTGAGTTCAAGGAATTGAACTATGGGGTTCCAGGGATGAAATACAGGTCCACTGTGTGCAAAGCAAGCACCCACCCACTGTACTATCACTCCAACCACTCATTTCTTGATTTTCTAAAAGATATTCAGCAGAACCTTCCCACCTGAACATTTAGTTTGACCCAGGAGGTGGAGGGGATGGTCCAGGGGTGGTGGGAATCAATGGAGGACCGAGGCATGGACTCCAGAGGATTTCTGGGGTCCCTAATGAGAAGGGAAAGAAGAGGAAAATGCAAGTATGCAAAGATAAGATAGGATGAAGTTTTGAGAGAAGCATAAATTCTAAGGCCAGGAACTAATTTTATCCATTTATTAAGCAAACACATATGACAGCTCTAAGCCAAGTTTCAAAGGAATAGAAAGGATCCGAGAAGGTGAATGCATTCTGTCTCTCCAGAACCATCTCTTGATTGAGAGAAAGCTCATGGGTATGGAAAGGATTGGCCTAAGCACAGAGGCAACTCACAGAGGCCACAGCTGCACAGACCTGCTGATGGAGGGCATTTCCGAGCAGTTTTGAAAGCAGAGTGGCCTGGGAGGTATATTATTCTGTTACTTATGTAATAGCTTTGGGCTCGGCCAATGCTGAAAGGCAGAAGCTCGCCAGGACGCTATGGTAGCAACCCAGGTTCCAGTGGGGTAATGTTGGAAGGAATAATACTTGGCGTTCAAAGCAGATTTTATGAATATTCAACAGACTTCCTGTGTATGGCTCCCCCTCATTCATGAGGCAGTGACCAGAGAGCCTGGAACACTCAGCCATAACTCTAGTCTAGCTACAGAATACAGAATAGTCACAGAATGGTCTATGCATCTATTTCCAAGTGTCTCTCTCTCTCCATAGCAACTCATACTCATTCAGAAACTCTTTGTCCACCACATCCTGTGTTTTCCAGAAGACAGGAAGCTAAACGATTCTAGGACAAAAGTGGATACTATAAAGACTGCACAATTGGAATCAAAAGTTTAATGACATTTTTTGTTAAACTTACCCAAAACTTTCCTAAATGAATCAAGTCTCTGGTCCCTTCTTTTCCTTTCTTTTCTTTTCTTTTCTTTTCCTTTCTTTTCTTTTCTTTCCTTTTCTTTCCTTTTTTTTCCTTTTCTTTTCGCTCTTTTGGTCACACCTGGCAATGCTCAGGGTTTACTCCTGGCTCTGCACTCAGGAATTACTCCTGGGGGTACTTGAGGAACCATATGGGATGTTGGGGATCGAATCTGAGTTGGCCGTGTGCAAGACCAAAGCCCTCCCCACTGGACTATCAATCCTCCCCCACTGGTCCCTTCTAAGACTATCTGATCTCTTCTTCTCCCTGCACATGCTGGAATTATACCATGATGGAATGGCAAAAGAATGACTAGACGAGGGGTCTCTCACTTAAGCCTACAGTAGAATCATCCAGAAGATTAGAAACAAGTTCTACTGGAGGCTCCACCTGAATCTCTGATTTGGCATGTCTGTGTGGAATCTGGAAACTTCCATTCAAACATGCCCTCCTCAAACAGCTGGTACTGCTGATCCCAGGACCGCACTTTGAGAAGCACTGAAGAGAGGAGAGTTTCCTATCTCTTCTCTCCCTCCCCTCTGTGCAGGCTTCAGGGGACTTTCTTTTTCGGGCCAAGAACACCAGAGGCTCAGTAGGACCAGGTAGAAATCTTTTGGATTCCTTGATTTTCTTTTTTGCTATGTCCATGAAGTGGTAGCTCAAGTGGGCCAAATCATGATCTCCAGCTCCAAGAGCAGAGAGGCTGACCCTTGGAGGAGGATTGGGCAGATTGTTAACATTTCCCAGTTGACAACCATGGGTTACCAGGATGTGGACACATGCAGTCTGGGAAACAAGTGGGCTATAAGAGTCACAAGCTAGTGCCCTTGAATCTTCAAAGTTGGGAAGATTGAAAATGATTCTGTTATTGAGGAAGGAAAAAAATGCAAATTTCCAGTTTACCTAATACATGCAAAGTAAAAGTGCCTGCCTCCAGTCTTTAATGAACCACGAATGAGTTACAAGAATCTCATGAGAGCTTAATCAGGTGACCAATTCTCTGGGACGAGAGGAGCAGCTTTCTACAGCCAAGGAGGAAGCTTGAATCTTTGGTGATGGTATAAGGAGAAACTCTTAAGAGCCGTGTGTATGCAGTTGTGTAGTAGAAGTCAAAACTCCCACATGGAACCAAAAAGAAAGTAACTCACAAACACAACTTTCTGCAAGGTGATTTGGCTTTGGAAAAGGGTAGTTGTGGCTGATTTGAAGAGTAACTGACTGTTACCCGTGAGCACAAGTCTCCCTAGATCATCCAGACACCTGTCGGGGAGCTTGAGAATAACTCAGGCAGAGTCTGAGACCGCCTTTGCTGTTCACAGGCCCAAAGCACTACAGGAGCAGCCACTGCATTTGACCAAGCTCTACGCAAGAGGAGGAAAAAAATGGGATGAATTGACAGATGAAACATTTCCTCATCTGAAGAAAGAGGGTCCCCAGATTCCTGCCTGAATGATCCATCTGCAACCCAGGACATGGTGCCTGCAAGCATATTCAAATGTGGAACTAAGATCTGTCAGATTTATATCCATAAATCCGGAACTCATTTTGGCCTCAGATCATCGCCCAGTACAAAGACACTGGTCTTGGCCACTCATTTGTCCATCTCTTAATTTTCCATTGTGAGCCCCCAGCCAGTGTCAGGCTTGAAAAAGGGGGAACAGTGTGATTTCCTCAGATAGAAAATATCTTGAATAAGGGATGACTTTCCAAGGTACTAAGTGACTCTAAGGCTAATGGTAAACTCTTGCTTTTCCAGATGGTGGATGAGAGTGAAATTTTTTACAAGTATTTATTTTCCAAATACTGTAGAGATTTAAGGTCCCTCCTCTTGTTATAAAATGTTGATGTTCCAGTCTTTGAAAATAGCACAATATTGAAAACTTGCTGATTTGATTTTTGTCCGAAGAAAACAAATTATTTGGCACGAGTCATTGAATTTTCCAGCAACATGAGTAATAAAGGAATTAAATTCTTAGAAAAGTTCCAGATCCAACCCCACCTGCCTGATGTCTCCAGAAAATCTTGCAGACTCAGCTTAGCATCTGGAAACATTTATAATTTGATTCTTAATGAACTGATGGAAAGTTAAAGAAAGATATTTAAAATGTCGGCAATTTACAAGGTTTCATTACAGTCACTAGTTCCAAAGAACAAAATACTTGGCCTCAGTCTAGCCAGCTATAAAGAACAAAAGCCAAACTACCTGTTCATCCAAAGACTTTAACCAGTCATAGTAAGAATGGTAACAATCATGCATCTCTAATGTTAATATTTGGTGGAATTATGTTCAGATACTACTTTAATTAGTTCATTTTGTTCTTACTAAAGCTCAAATATGTTCAATTATCTCCACTTTATAGATCATGAAAACAGGCTTTAGGGGGAGAAGCAACTTTCTTGTCAATAAAAACAGACCTAAGATCTAAGTTTATTCTGACTAACTATAAAACTGACGTCCATAAAAGTTTCTAAAATCATGAGTAGACTTTCAAACATTATTATGCTATGTTATATAAGACCTGTTGTAAGAATCACATACTAAGCAATGAAGTAGATAGATAGCTAGACAAACAGAATAGTGACACTCTCTCTCTCTCATACTTATTTTCAACCAAATTAAGCCACTCTTTTCTTTTCAAGAGCCAGAGAATATTTTCTGTGACTCTGAATAGGACAAATCAACTTCAGAACTCAGAAAGGAAAAGCAAAAGAAAATATGCCCACTTTATAAAATTGTTTACTCTTGCATTTAGTATGCCCTGTGAAATAATAAATTATTTAAATGATTTGTCCTCCAGGCAGAAAACCCAGGTTTGGAGGGCATAAAGCTTATCCTTCAAAAAGTAGGGTTCCCCAACTGCCGCCATGCTCAATGCCATTCCCCACATGCTCGGGCCGAGCCTCGCACATGAGTGAAGTCCAACAAAACCCATGTCATGTGGAACTTTGTGACCCTGGACTCAACAGGACCAGGAGCGGAGATCCTCTGCCCATTTCCCTCCAGGCTATAGCGCCCCGGGGGTCACACACATAAGCCACCTCCTGCTGGTGCCAGATAATCTCCTGATCGGCCACCATCCAGACCACACAGCTATTTTTCCCAGAAGGGAGCAACGTGATGCCCACTATAGCCATGCCACTGGACTCCACACCAGGCTGTTTCACTTGGGGCGCTCCAGAGGGGGGCGGGTGAGAGCCCTCCCCGCTCAAAGGGACCCAACCCCAGCAGACAAAAAACCCGACCGCCACCACACTCAAGGCCATTCCCCACACCCTCTGGCTGAGCCTCACATGTGAGTAAACGTATTCCTGGACCATGCGGCCGTGGCCACATGATACATCATAAGATGGTTTTCCATAACAGACAATACAAAATAGATTCTTTTGTTTGTGCTTTAGGACAGGTTTTGAGGCTTGGTATGGAAACATCCCAAATTTGATGGTAGGAAAGTATAATGGTGGTGGGATTGGTGTTTGAATATTAACTGTAATCAAATATTGTGAACCACCTTATAAAATTAAAAAGATTTTAAATGGGGTTCTGTTCACAAAGAAAAAAAGGATATGTTAACTTAAATATACAGTGAAGCGCAAAAGTAGATAACTGGTGACAATGGGAAGATGGTGGGCTTAAATGGGCCTTGTCACACCTCCCCCCACCATACACACACACAAGAAAGTACTAAATAAGCAGTTAAAAATAGGCTAAAAATACAGAGAAATAGTACATAGGCTAAGGTACTTGCCTTGTATCCTGCAGTTCCCAGTCCAAATCCCTGTCACCACACATAATTTTCAGAGCACTACCAGGAATTAGTCCTCATCGCAAACCACACAATAGCCCCTGAGCACTGCCAGGTGTGACCCCCAAACAAACAAACAAACATACGTAATGGACTAAAATACCATATGAAGCTCAAGGACACAATGAAGTCTGCATCAACCAATCAGCACACCCATACAAGTGAATTCTTCATCAATGATGCTAAGAAATCAGCATCAACCAATCAGACACACCCATACAAGTGAACAATATGTCACTGATGCTAAGGAATCACAAGCTTTCAGAGTATTCCTTGGTCAGCCCCTTCTTTGGCAGGTTATGGCAGGGCCTGGGAGGAAGGAGCCCAATTCTCACTTTCTTCCCTTGGGCTGGGAGGACAAAGTAGAATTTGTTTGCAACACTGTGTGGTCTGTCTGTGAGCTGCCCCGGGCACTGGTTTCTCTTATCTCATTCAGAGTTCCCAAGACAATTTGGTCTCTGGCAAGATACTACAGAAGACACTGTGACATTAAAAACGGAGGAATAAAGCAGACCCAAAGAAGCCTAAGGCCAAGGAATTGTTGGGATGAAAGTCCAATTGATCATCTAAGTCTCTGAGAAGAGGACGGGTGAGACTCTTGGAATGAAAACCTCTACAAGAAAACATGTCTACCAGGGAATTGGAGGTACCCTTCCAGAGCACAGAGGAAGGAAAGCTCTGGAAAAGCATTTAATTCTTCAATAATTGAATTTTTTAAATTAAATGGGATAATAGGACAAAATATTGTCTATAAAATAAATAAATTTGGGACCAAAGCAACAGTGGGTAGGGCACTTGCCTTGCATGTGGCCAACCTGGGTTTAATCCTTGGCAACCCATATGTTCCCCTGAGCATAAAGCCAGGAGTCAGCCAGGAGTACTGCTAGGTGTGGCCCCCAAACCAAAATCAATACCAAGAAAAACTGAGGTCTTATTTAAGTATTGTTTCTGAGTAAAAAAAAAAAAGTTAAAACAGAAAGAGGGAAAAAGATCACTGAATCCAAACTTTTATTTCAGACAAGAAAAAATAATAAGCATAGTGGCAAGAGGCACTATGGCCCTATTTCACAATTTAGGACTTCAGAGAGTACATTCATTCAGCCATCATCAATCTACCCACCCATTCTCCATCCACCTAACCATCTATCATCAGAACCCCCATTCAGCCTCCATCCATCCATCCATCCATCATCAATTCTCCCACCCGCCCTCCATCCATTCACCCATCATCAGTCCACCTGCCCATCTACTCTCCATCCACCACCCATTATCAATTCACCCACTCTCCATCCATCCATCATCAGTTCCCCACCCACTCTCCATCTATCCATCCACCCACCTTCCATCTATTCATCCATCATCAATCCATCCATCCATCCTCCATCCATCCATCAATTCCCCCATCCTCCATCTATCCACCATCAATCCCGCCATCCACCCTCCACCAATCTATCTTCATTATCCCACAATATAATATCCTTTCCTGATCTGAGCAAAACAAGATGGTCAGAATTATGTCCCACCACTTGAAAATGATCTTCACATTTTGCAGAAAGTGCAAAGAATTGGTGATGGATCAGAGATGGTGAAGGTAGAGGAAGGACAGATACATGAATACACACAGCATTTATCCGGGCACTCTAGCCTACCCATAGAGGACCTGATCCAGCCAGATCAAGAGAAAAAGTCAATGTCCCTCTCCCACTACCTCCCAGTGCACCCTCCCAAAACTAAAGAGAAAAAATAAAATAAAGAAGCAAATGTTCTGAAAATAAGCACAGGCTGCTTTGTGTCCCCGATATTAAAAAACAAAAATTAGGGAAAAAAAACCTTAGTATTTGGATATGGAAACTGGCTAGTCACCAAAAACCAGTGCAGATTTTCTTTAAAAAACAAAACACAGCGCCATCAAAACCAAAAGAGATTTAATCTGACAACAAATATGGATGGAAGGCTGGAAGGCCACATTCAGCACAGGAGAAATGAATTAGTGGCTCAAGATTGAAATCTCTGCAAGGAAAGGGTCAAAGCTCTGTCTCTGTAACCCTTCATACGTTTAGAAAGGTAACAGTGGGATCATCCTTTTGTCTCTGCCTCCCCCACTCTCCCCTTCTTGTTATCTCTCAGTTTCTCCACCTGCAGCAGACATATCTAATACCCAAGGAACATTCCAGTTTGGCCCTAAACATCAAATGTTGCCAGGTTTTCAGTGCACACAGAGCATAGAACAGTTTTGTGAAAAGAGCAATTTTCAGTGGAATATGTTCCAGCTTCCCCACCCCCCCGCCCCCTCGGGACCAATTCTCTAAAGTTTCTAAATTATTATACCATGGACAGGAGTATGTTCGGGGCAATGAGAGCTCTGGGCAAGGCTGTTTCTATCCCCCACATTACCTGATATGAATGAGAAGCTGCTTTTACACAATATCTCTGCTTATCTCGCCTCTGCAGCCACTAACAGGGCTTCCTGCGGCTGCCACTGAGTGATGGGCTTAGGGAAATCGGAGGGGCTTCCACCCTTCAGAGCTCGTTCTGGGACCATGGGCGCCGGGGGATGCGGGCATTTAAGGAAATGAAGCCTGGTCTGATTCATTCTTAAACAGCAACTATGGCTGCTGCCGTGGAGATATACCACCTCCATGTTTGAAACATGCATGTTCAGGTCTGCTGTCCTGGGCTGCTCAGTACCACCTTTTCCTTTCACACCGTGCCTTCACTTTGAAGGTCAGTGTGGGAATGTTTATCAGTCTTCGGCAACTGGCTCTTGAAAAAGGAAAAGAAAAAAAAAACCTTGCTTGATCGCCTTTGCCAATTTTTATGGTGCAGCTACCCCCAATGGGATCAATTTCAGGTTACAGAAATGTTTAACTGAGACAGATTCTGGAAATTCAGCCACTGGTTCTCATATGCCAATAAGGCTGGCTGCAGGCCTCTGGATGGAGGTTTGCAACCCTGGCCATGAAAGGTAGAAATTTGGGGAGTTTTAAATAACCTGAATATATTGTCAGACACCTTAAGAGCTTCCAGCCTGCCATGAAGGAAGCCTTTGCAGGTGTGAAGCTTTCTTAAAGCCTCCCACCCCCAGTTTTGTTGTAAATTAGGTAGACTGTTTGTAAAGATACCTAGAAAAAAAATGTTTGACTTCCCTGCAAAATTTATTTCCTATTCTTTATTATTATTTTGTTATTAAATAACCACGATAGACCATTATAAAACTATTCATGATTATTTCTTATTCTTAAATAAAATCTGCCCCACTGAGATTCTCCGATTCCCACCATTTGGGCTATTTCCACTGTCCCCACCCTGATTTCCAACCCCAGTATTCCCATTTCTGCAACTATCTCTTAAAGTGCCTTTGGAAGGGGCAGTAACTTTGAGATGATATCAGGATAGGGGGAAAGGGGAGAGATTCCCCCAGGAGAAAGGCATGTAGAGTTGGGGCAAGGCAATGAAAAATTTAAGGTTATGGGTTGCCAAGACAAGGATGCTGTCATTCAGGCTCAGGATGGAAAAGACAAGCCTCTGGAATACATGGCTGGCATCGCTGGGAGGAATCATCCTGACACCTAAGAGAGAACACCCTCCTAGTCGGGAGTTTTGAGTGCTGCCCCGCCTTGCATGGATTGAGCCACACTGATTACTCTCCTATTGAAGAGACAGAACCTGTATCCATTCCTAGATGGATCCAGGAAAGGCAGATTTTTAGAAAGAGAGTAATTCAAGCTGAAAATCTTGCTTGACAAGAGGGTCAAGAGAGTAAACATTCCATGGCCAGGGAGATCCTAGTAGTCAGCTAAAATATCTGCATTGCAAGAGAACTTGATAGATGTTGGGATGAGCAATACAAAGTAAATGTTATATGCCAAAGGGGGCAGGTTGCGATTGGGAGAAAGGCTGGGAATATTAGTGGAGGGAAGGTCACAGCAGCGGTGTTGGAACACGAAATGTTTGGAACAACTGTATCATAAATGACTTTGCAGATCACAGTGTTTTTAATAAAAATCAATTAGAAAAAGATAACTTGCTAGAACTGCAAGATTTAGGCCTCTCTTTGTAGCAACTTAGAATCTCGAGACAAAGAGTGTACATTTGGTTAAGCCGGCAGGTGACTCAGGTGAGCCTTATGCTTTATGAAATGCTTCTTCAGATAGTCTCAACTCATTGGATGTTTGCTCTAAAATATCTGCCAAAGGAAGGTCTTAAACTGGGTAATCAAATATCTGGTTTTCTGAGCCATGCTGTTACTCTTAGATAAAGGGGACATCTGATCTTCTTGGTGAAGAGAAACCCTGGACTGTGTCCCTTACCCAAGGCCTCTCACTAACTTGTGTGCCAGGAAGCTCTCCAATCCACAATCAAGACACATAAGTTTGACCTTGCTTCAAAGCTATGACTTCAAGTTATCGACACAGCTTTGTAAATCAGCTGATAAACAAGGGATAGGAATTCCTCTTGAGAATACTGTCTGTCTCACAGACCCAGAAGCCTGGCTCATGTGAATGGTCGTGGTAGGAAAGAACAAGAAAGTGACAGTTATTCATTCCTAGGCAATGGTGCTTTCATCACATATTTTCATCTTCCCATTGTCTTTGGATTTGACTTTCTCATTCCCACTGTACAGATGGAAATGGTGAGGTCAGGCAGGGCCAGTGAAAGAACCAGTGAGGTATCAATCCGATATGGTGTTGCTGCAAATAAATTGATAAGTGAGGTGTTTGAGGGAGAAGCAAGTCCAGATCTGGAAAGGGCAACTTCAGTGTTTGGAAACTGAATGTATGGATGCTCAGCCTCCCGTATGGTGTCTTGTACTCAGGAAGAGCTCTATCTAGGATGGACCCCAGTCCCCAGAAATAAAGGTTGGCTTAAAACCAACCAGACAACAATGCAGGATAATCTAAACAAGTCTTCCCACATGTGGAACTGACGTAAAGGACTTTCTGAATAAGAGAGAGGAGTCAGGGTGCTCTGAAGGCCCTGGGGCAGGATTTGTGGAGGAAGTAAGAGAAAGACAGGGTCTGGAGTTAGGAAATATTTAGACAGCTGGAGGAAGGCTGGTGAGGAGTCATCTTGCTCCTTCATTAAACAGATTTGCAATAGAACAGATCTTGCTCAATCTGGAGGTGAGATTATGTTATTAGTTCCTTCCTTTCAAGAGGGGGATCCACTGAAAGATGGACTCTTGCAAGTGGACAGATCTTACATAGACCACTGATAACTTCCAAGCCAATAGCCCGAATACAAAGTTAACAGAAGACCGATCATCCTATGGAAGGAACTCGTCAAAATTTCATTTCTTTGTATCCATTCATTCATTTTTCTTCACAACAGAAATGTGCTGTTATGGAAATGGACACCCTGGCTTTCAGTCTAAGGTGGATTCCTTTTTTTATTACAGAGTTTATTTCATTGATTTATTTATTAAAAGCAAACTGGTGCCACTTTCTATGTAAAAAGAAGAAGAAATGAGTAATCGCTTGGGGTGAGAGAGATAACACAGAGGGAAGGCACACACCCACCCCAAGTTCAAACCCTAGCATCCCCTCTGGTCCCCCAGTCCCCACCAGGAGTGATCCCTGAGCACAGAGTGAGAACTAAAGCCTTGAGCTGATTGTGTCCTCTAAATCAGAACAATATAATAGAGAGGAAGGGATTTAGATTCAGAGAGAATTCCTATCAGTCTCTGGCAACAAGTTCAAACTCAGAGTCTGCTGGACACTCTGCCCTGCAGGAACGGACACTCTGGGACTTGTAAATGGAATGCTCATGTGTCCCAGATACCACGGTGATGAATCCATATTCAGACCCACCAGCTTGCAGCTCATTTCCGTTACTCATTGTCCTCACTGGTCAGTCTTAACTCCTGATGCAAACACGAGGCAAGCTGAGGCTAGCTGAGGCAAGCAAGGCTTTGCTTCTGCGCAGCCTCTGCAGAATGAGACCCTGAGGAGATCCAGAATAAGTTTTGGGGTCCCAGAGGCAACCTCCAAAGCCAGATATACACCTAGTCTGGCTGCAGCATGAGTCTCTAGAGTCAGTACACAGTAACCCCCAAGGGCCCATTGATGGAGAGGGAGAGAAGAGAAGAGGCTGGGAATACTCAACTCACAGAAATGAGAAAATCTGGGCAATGGGGGCAACATGGAAGGAGCCAGAGCACATCACACCGAGTAAATGGAAATGGAAGGAGGAAGATGAGCTGGATGATCTTGCTCCTGTGTATCTCTGAGAAGCAAGGGGCCAGACAATGTCAAAGGGAACCTGAGGCTTGGATGCCGATTGCAGAGCCAAGGTGAGCAAAGGGGCACAAGGGAAGGGTGTCAAGCAGGAGGGTTTCCTGGGCAGATATAATTTTGGTTTGTTTTTGTGTTCATTTGGGGGCCCCGCCAGGCAGTGCTCAGGCCTTACTCCTGACGGGCTCCAGGGACCACACAGGGATCGAACCTTGGTCGCCATGTGCAAGGCAAGTGCCTCACCTCCCATTCTATCTCTGCAGCCCTGGGATATTGGTTCTTGAGTTGTGGGATGGTCCAATAACAAGCTCTCCAAGAACCAGAAACCTGTTCCTCCTCAAGACATGTAGCACTGTAGCACTGTCCTCCCGTTGTTCATCGATTTGCTCAAGCGGGCACCAGTAATGTCTGCATTGTGAGACTTGTTACTGTTTTTGGCATATCGAATACACTACGAGGAGCTTTCCAGGCTCTGCTGTGTGGGCAGGATACTCTCGGTAGCTTGCTGAGCTCTCCGAGAGAGCAGAGGAATTGAAGCCGGGTCGGCTGCGCGCAAGGCAAAAACACCCTACCTGCTGTGCTATAGCTCCAGTCCCCTCAACACATGAAGTCACATAAGTCAATGTCACCTCTATTTTTCTCTAAAAGTTTCCAGACCACAAATCCTTTGTTATGGGGGGGCAGGGTAGAGGGGATTCCCTCATTTTCATCCCATCATCACCTTCTCTTGCACTAGCCAGACATACTGTTAGCCCAACTGGTGCCACACAAGCCTGGAACCTCCCTTTGTTCTAAACCCAGAAACAAAAGAGGACTGCTCAGACACAATTCTGCTCTGATTTACCCCAAGGTGGTGTGTATGGGGGGGGGGGGGTGCAGCTGTGCAGCCTATACCAACATCCAGGGAATGGGGGAGGGAGGCTGGTAGAAATCTTCTGAGAGCACTTATTTCTATCAGATGCTCCTGTTCCTTAGGTTGATTGAAAAACGGGAGCTTTAAAATCACATTGACTCATCAGAATGTGGCTCATTAGGGGATACCAAAAGCCCTCATTCTTTATTTCCAGACACCACTGCTCATTCGTCCAGGCGGCAATTGTGGGGGAAAAAAAAGGGCTCAGTTCTTTGCCTTTGGTGGGAGGGGGGCAGCTGTGTCCCTGCACCGCCCACTGGCAGCTGCTTTACAAATTGCCCGGCCATTAAGTAATTATTTCCTTATCATGGGGGCAGCTGGGAGAGATGGCTTTCCTCCCACCCCAAATAGCCCTCCCATTCCCTTCCCCATCATCCCCTCTGTCCATCCGCCCTGGTCTCTGCAGAGGTATTATTGTTTTTCTTCCTGCAATGAAAAATCATGATGCTAGAACCTGATTCTTTTGTTTGTTTTGTTTTGGGGCACCCAGCAATGCTCAGAGTTTACTCTTGGCTCCACACTCAGGAATCAGTCCCGGCAGTGCTCAGCGGAACCCATGGGATATCGAGGATCAGACCCAGTTTGGCCACGTGCAAGGCAAGCACGCTCCCCTTCTGGACTATTGCTCTGGCCTCTCTGGGAGCTGGTTCTTTGCCCACCACTCTTGAAGGCAATGAAGGAGCCTGGGATGAAGCCACCTTTAGAGTGAGTCTCTCTGGGACATTTTCCTTATTTGATGGGCGAGAAACTTAAGTCCTAAAAGTGTTCCAGGTCCTGCCTGGCAAGTGGCCATCTGAGTTCTCACCCTGTCTGACCCCCTAAAGATTCTTTGCACTATGGAAGCGGACAGTCCCCGAACTTGCTCATCATCATTGTCTGGTGTCAGGAAAAGCTGAACACATACACATATGTGACACGTTTCTATGTTTTGTTGAAAGGAGCTGGATATTAATGTGTTGGCCATTGACTGCAACTGTTTTCAACAATGACTCACCACCGAATATTCTTTTCAAGAGCACAACATGCCCTGATATGGCAGAATACCTCTCTTAGACTGTGACTGCTTGGCTAAGCTGTTCTTGCCCTGGGCGCCCCCGAATGATTTTCTCTTAGACATTTGTACCTCATGCCCACCTTCATCCCTTTTGACAATCCTCCAGCCACCACTTCTAGCAGCTGACCATCTACTCCCTGTTATCTACAGATCCTTTAAAAGAAAAAAAAATTTCAATTGTGAGGGAGGTCATATGGTATTTGTTTTTCTTTGTCCAAATTGCGTGGCTGAGCATGCATGGTAGCCTCAAGGTCCATCCAAGTTGTTGCAAATCACATGATTTCCTTTGTGCTTATGGTTGAGAACATTCCATTACACACAAATAATATGCACATGGTGCCACTGACAAAACAATAATATGTAATATATATGTTTTCATATGATGTTGTCCATTACCACAGGTTTGGGCACTTAGCTTGCTTTAGCTTGCTTCCATTGCCACAGCTATTAGAAATAACACTGCCAAGAATAGTGGGGTAGAGAGACACCTTTTCAAGTGTGTGCTTTGTTCCCTCCAAATTTCTGGATCAAGTGGCAATGCCAGAGCTAATTTTATTACTGGGGCTTATTTTCAAAGATTATTATCCCTGTATATCCCCCGACCACCAACGTCCCTATCACCAATATATCCCCACCCCACCTCACCCCTGCAAAGCGAGTCACAATTAAGAAAAACTTCATAATTTACAAGTCAACAGAAAACTTTGGGAAAAGATCAAATCTTACCACACCCACTGACTGGTCCATCTTTGCAGTTTGGTTATACTGACATTCTTCCTCTCCTTCATCCCTTCTCTCGCCCATTTTGAATATTTTTATTCTTGAGCTTACTCAAAAGAGTGATATCTCCTATGGTTGTACTTGGCAGAGTCTCATAATGTGGGATTCAGGGGAGCTCTGAGATTATCCTAAGGATCTGGGCATCCGCTCGTTTTGTTGTGGGGTCACAATAAGATGACCACCAGAGACTTAAAAGAAATAAAATTTGAAGGAATCTTTATTGACACCAGTCGGTGGGCTGTCCTGCTAGGGAAGAGCAGCCACCCCCAAGCAGAAGCACTAGCTTTTTACTAGGAAAAACCACCTCCTGGCGCCCCAAGCACTTTTGTAAAGCACCTGCAAACTTGCTTTGCCCACCAGGGTCCAATCCTGGTGGCCCCGTAAATTCACAGAAGTGCATCCAAACAAGCATTGTTACAGAGGTGAGAAAAATGGTTATAGCAGGAGACCATGGAGCAAACAACCAGTCGCCTGTAAGGATATCGCTTTAGGACCCTAGCCCATTGATCCTGTTGGCAATCCCGGATGGGCTTTCAGGTCCTTGCGGGAAGTTCAGTGGACTTAAGGACTCAGTTAAACTGGCTAAAAACTAAACTTCTAGGAGCTGGAGCAATAGCACAGCAGGTAGGGCGTTTGCCTTGCACGCGGCCAATCCAGGTTTGATTCCCAGCATCCCATATGGTCCCCTGAGCACCACCAGGAGTAATTCCTAAGTGCAGAGTCAGGAGTAACCCCTGTGCATCACTGGATGTGACCCAAAAAGAAAAACAACTTCCAAAAATGAAACTTTTTGTTCCTCCCTTTCAGTCTCCCCTTTTATGGTTTATAAAACCAATTCCCAGCCCTCTCCCCAAAGCAAAGTCAAGTCTCCTGGGGGTGGAGAGTGAAGTTAGAAATGGGAGCTAGTCTGCAGCCCCCGCCCCTTTGTTTCTGCTTCCATGATTGCAGCCCAAGTTGCACTGCAATCATTGGGCTCAGTGTGCACACGCCAGAGAGAGCCGGCTTCTTCCCATCTCTGCCTTCCCACAACCTGAAAGATGGTTTGCTGCACTGGGCAAAAAGCAGTGGCAGAGGCCCAGATAGGAACACAGCAGGGAAAGGAAAAAGAGAGAGACTGGGGACAAAATAATGCAGATACAAAAGATGTGCTTAAGCCCAGGGAGCAACCATGAGTGATGGAGTCGGTGATGCCTTAGTTACTGCAGCGAACAATTTACATACTTCCCACTAGCTAGCTCTCAAATCCTGGTTTTGAAGAGCAAGAAATTTATTCTGCACACCCGATAATGAAAATCTGTATTCCACAATTTGCAACCTGCTGGCTCTGATATGCCAAGTGCATGTGAAACAAGGCATGCTTCGCCCTAATTGCCTACAATTCCTCCCCACCCCCCATTCTAATTGTGTTATGAAGACAGATAGATTTTCGCTCTCACTTATGCACCCCCTGATTACTTTGGTTTTGCCCTAATGAAGAGAAGTAGGATAAAAACCAAACAATGAAGCTTTATTCTGTTACCCACCCAGGTAGTCCTGAATGCAAGTATAATGGGGACTGGCAGGGAACCCCAAGGTCATATTGAGGAGCAGGAGATTTCTTGCTTGATTTTAAGGTTAGAAAGGGGGGAAAATAGTCACTCACATACCATGTACATATCTATCTTAAGGTTGTAAAAAGGTAAATTTTCACAAAAATCCAGAATCATTTCTTTGGGGGGGAGAAGAGGATAGGGGGGTAAGGGATTGGAATTGGGCCACACCCCGTGGTGGAGGCAACCACAGGGTCAGCCACATGCAAGGTTAAGTGCTGTTACCGCTGTACTATCTCTCTGGCTTCTCCCCAACTCCAGAGGACTTAAGAGATGTATGAGGAGATAGTTTGGGGGTGGGGGGATCAAAGTGGGGAGAAAGGGTTCTCAGGGACCAGAGATGCTGACTGATTGAGTCCTCTACTCGGGACAGCTTGTTCGCTAGAAAGAAAGGCTCAGTCCAAAATGTCACATGTCAAAAAGCTGAAGTTACAGGGGCTGGTGCAATAGGTAGGGCATTTGCCTTGCACGTGGCTGACCCGGGTTCGATTCCCAACATCCCATATGGTTCCCTGAACACTGCCAGGAGTAATTCCTGAGTTCAGAGCCAGAAGTAACCCCTGTGCACTGCCTGGTGGGACCCAGAAAGAAAAAAATAAGCTGAAGTTACAATACCCTAGAGAAGGTCCGTCCAGAGACTCTCGTGACCCACACATCTGAACAAAGATGCCCTCCATGCCCACAGTTTCAGGAATGTCTCTCTAACTTCCAGCACACCTTATCTGAGTACCACCCCCAAGCGTCCACCTACAATCCCAACTCTCCATTTGGAGAGTCCCATGTGCTATAGGAAAGTCACCATATCCCAACTGGGGACACAGCTATGGGTCTTCACCCCCTTCCCATTCAACACCCCCCATTCCGAACCAACCCACTTTTCTTGTGGTTTCTCTGCGTGGCATTTCAAGTGATTTAACTGCTTGGGCATGAAAATAAGTAGCTGTCTTCTATTTCCTCTGACTCTGTTTCTCCATTCATCACCCAGTGCTATTGATTGGTCCCCCCAACAGTCTTGAATTCTGTTCAGACATCTCCATACTGCCAATAAACCAGATAAAGCTATCAACTACCCTTGCTTGAACAGCTGATAATAATAACAGCTAGAGCTTCCAGCCATTGTCCATCTGGCAGCCAGGAGATCTCCATGGCAATTTTCTGCTGCTCAGAGAAAGATGATAAAACTCTTAGGGTGGTCCTTCATGATCTGTCACTTCCTGTGTCTGTCTTCTGGCTCTGAGGCACCCCTTAACCTTCCCCTCTGTCTTCCCCTCTGTCTTCTGGCTCTGAGGCACCCTTTAACCTTTGGTCATACACCAGTGCTTTTGGATTTTAGAAATGCCCCCCAAACCCTCCAGGGAGCTGGGGGAAGAAGGGAGGTGCCTTTGCCTGCACCAAACCTTCTTTCTAGAATGTTCTCCCTACCATCAACCGTTCTGGCCTAGCTGATCTTGCCTTTCTTCCTGGTTCAATTTCATCATCATTTGGTCAGTCTGTGATTCAAGGATGGGTGTGAGTTGCTGGACTTGACTTCCAGCCTCATTTTCTATTCTATGTGAATCTCCTCTCCCTCCAAAACAAGGAGACCCTTGCTCACTTACTGACCAATACAGGCTGGGCAGGTGGGAGAGTGACTGGCACAAAACAAGACTGTGCAGGAAAAAATGGATGAGTGAGTCCTTCCGGGGTATAGCCCTGCCATTACCAATCAACTCCAGCTCTAATTTGCCTGCATGTGGGACCAGGTGGAAGGTATAATGGGGAAATATATGTGAAAATGCTCCATGACATAAATTGCTCCAACCACCATTTAACTCACACTGAGAGGCTGCTGAGGGCTGGACATTCTGTCTCCCACATCTTCCCAAAACACACTTATGGGGACTCCAAACACACACTGTACAAAATGGATACCTAGCTGGAATGCTGACTTCTGCAGTATCTACTTTATTGGCTTTAGGGTTAAATAAGGGGGCTGAGAATGATGAATACCATTGTCATAGTGATCCCTCCTCTTTCTATGACAATGATAGTTGGAAATGATCACCCTGGTCAAGAACTGAGTGCTGAAAGCAGGTAAAGGGATACATGATAACCTTTCAGTATCTGTATTGTGAACCATAATGCCCAAAAGGAGAGATAGAGAGAAAGAGTGAAAGAGAGAGAGAGAGAGAGAGAGAGAGAGAGAGAGATGCTTGCAGGGAGGCTGGGGCGGGGGGTGGGGGATGGTGCTGGGTTGGTGGTAAGGATACTGGGGACTCTGGTGATAGGGAATTACATTGGTGAAGAGATGGATATGGATGTTGGACATTGTACGACTGACACCCAATCATGAATAACTTCGTCACTGTGTATTTCACCATGATTCAATAATATTAAAAAAAGTTATAAGGGGCTGGAGCAATAGCACAGCGGGTAGGGCGTTTGCCTTGCACGCGGCCGACCCGGGTTCGAATCCCAGCATCCCATATGGTCCCCTGAGCACGGCCAGGGGTGATTCCTGAGTGCAGAGCCAGGAGTAACCCCTGTGCATCGCCAGGTGTGACCCAAAAAGCAAAAAAAAAAAAATTTTTTTTAAAGTTATAAGAAATTATTTTTTAAAAAATAGAGAATAATGAATATCCGGTGATTGTCTGTTCTTCCCTTTCTCCCGCTGTTTACTGTAAGCCCAGTCCACAGGCTTAAATGTCCTATTCTTCTGGGAGCCTCAGGAATAGAACACTTTCCAAAAACATTTGCTGTTATTGCTATGTGTGTGTGTTAGCATAAGAGTATAAATGCTACACTCCAAACAATACAAAGAGCCATTCGGGGTGACTCTGGCACCAGGTAACTCAACAATATCTGAACGCAATGAATGGCATCTTGTAGGCAAAGTCCTGAAAATGATCCCTGGTAAAGAATTTAGTATTTCAACAAAGGAATGCTGCTGTTTTCTTGTCATTCTGTCGCCACTCTTGAGTTCGGAGCCACACCTACAACCAAGTTATTAAATCTCAGAATAGCCAAGGAGATGGGTGGGCCAAGAGAAATCTACCCAAGGTTAGATTTCTAGAGGCCAGGATCACCAAAATGACACTGGAAAGGGCAGAGGAGTTGTCCTAAATGTCAGCTTTATGGCAAGGACTGAGACAAAGACGAAGACCCTGAGTGGAAGGATGCCTGTGCCCCGCCTTCCTCACCCTGCACTGGCCGAGGATTCACAGTGTGAATTATCCAACAGCCACTCTGCATCTGCTATTCATTGAAACTGTAAAATCCACCTCCTTTTTGCATAGAAAATGCAAAACATTTCATTAGCAACATGGAAATGGAGATGGAGTAATTTTCTAGTCTGGTTCATTTTCCCAGCTCATTCAGCTCACACACACACACACACACACACACACACACACACACACATGATTTTGTGACCACAAGTATTGATGAATGTCAAGTTTTAAATAGTTTTTGCCTTGCTAATATATGTATATTATATAATTTGGGGGGGGGTTGGGTCACACCCAGTGATGCACAGGGGTTACTCCTGGCTCTGCACTCAGGAATTACTCCTGGCGGTGCTCGGGGGACCATATGGGATGCTGGGAATCGAACCCAGGTCAGCCGCGTGCAAGGCAAACGCCCTACCCTCTGTGCTATTGCTCCAGCCCCTCTAATATATGTATATTATATAATATTATATATATATGGGAAGCCCAGAGTTTAAGGTCCCAACTAGGAATGCTAGGAACATGATATTTTTGAAAGCATCTAAGTTATTTTTCATTTCCACTGGTGTACTTTTGCTTGATTTTTAAAATCTGTCTCAGGCTAAGTCTTGAAGGAAGCAAAAGCGTGAGACTTGGCATCTTTCTGACCTCTGAGCCCCCAGTTTATGACCCATGTTAACATTATGAAATCACAGGGTCTCTCCATGGCACTGTTAGGGTTCATGATTTGAACACAAGGACCCTTGAGGAGTCCAAAGAGTTTATTAAAGAAATTTGTTACAGAGTGGGTGGGAGAGAAGAGAGGGAGAGAGAGCGTGTGTGTGTTACAGACTAGACCTTCCAGGACTGCACCCCATTAAGAAACAATTAGGGTATGACCCCCATCAACTTCGGGGAAAGGTACCCTAAAACCACATTGTTCTTTTTCCCTAACTCACCTGTGAGCTGATTGGTCAGTGCCACCTGTGGGTGGCCCTTTGTTCTATTCTTTCCATGCCTGGCTGGCCACTAGATTCCTTCTATTTACCGATTGTCTGGCACTATCTGCAAGCATTGTAAATTTTGTTCATTCTGTTCCCTTCCCCAAGATGTGGTCTCCAGTCCATATCCAGTTTAGCTGTCAGTTACATAATCATGCAGAATAGCAAAATGGCTACTAACAACTAAAATGGCTGTACTTTGGTTCATGCCGAAAATGGCTGCGCTTTGATTCTAACAAACCCCTAAAATCAACAGTCACAGAAGCCCGGAGAGCTGATGGGGGAAGCAAGACTTTCCCAGTAAGTCTTACATGTCGAGTTCATACACCTATGACAGCAAAAGAATCCCAGGGTGGGGGCAGGGAGGTGGTCCACAATGTCCTCAGAGTCCTTGTCATGCCCTTCAGATTCCCCTAATTGCAGAAACAGGCCTATCCGGTTCCCCACCCCCACCCCCAATCTTCCTGGAACCTGCCCTGAATAAGGCAAGGCATTCACTGGGAAAGATCCTGTATAGGCTTCATCAGTGATCCCCAGCAGAGATGGGTTCTAAGCCCAAGGCCAGCTGCTGTTAGCAGGAAAAGGGCCGGCGCTGTGGGAGACAGTGGAGAAAAGCAGGAGGATGTGTGTGAGTACCCAGCCAGGGCTCAGCCCGAGGCTCCAGGCCCACAGCCACCCAGAGTTGGAAGAGGCAGAGAAGGCTCCGGCCGAAAGGCCTCCACAGTGAGACCCGCTGCCTCGGCATTCAGATGGGAATGTCCAGAACTGTGCTGGGCTAAGTGTCTGTGAGTGTTTGAGTTATGACGTAGGGACCGCTCCCATGGGTGCTGGGTGGGGAACCAGTTAGTGCCCTGCAAGCCACATCTGGGCTCCAGCCCTCGGCACACTCTCTCCAGCCCCTAATCACCTGGGCTTGGAAGCTGTAAGATAGATGTAGTGATTTGGTATTGTGCCTCTTGGGAACGGACACATCACTGGAACCCTAGATAAGGCAAGGAATTCCTAAACAGGGCCTCACTCCTTCTCACTCTGGTTCAAAACCGGGACTCCCCGAAAGGGCCGTGAGCCACAGGCGCCAGAGGATTACAATGCCTGAGGTGATACACACGCCACAGGATCCAAGTGAGGCAGCCTCCTCCAGTACTTGGGCCAAATGACCAGCTAGGTTCCCCCAACTTATCTGGGGGACCTGGGGGGTATGGGGTGGCCTTGGGGGTTGTTATGAACAGAAGGCACTCCAGTCTGTATGAACAAAAGTTACGCCATTTGGGGAGCTTCTTTTGTTCTGTGTGTGATACAGATAGCTAGTAAGTGGTTTGCAAGGCCCCTGATAAACAGATACGGGCCTTGTCCTCCTTCCCCCACTCCCACCCCCAGTTCTGACACATCTCCTTATCAATGTGGGGCAGACACCTCCCACCTTGAACTTGGACTGGTCAATTCAACTGGCACCACTCCAAACTGATTGGTCAGTGGACTCTTAAATGACAGGCTTCTGGCAGCCCCTATCAGACTCAGACAGAACTTCTGGATCTCCTCCCTGGCTCCAATGTACTTGGGATGTGGCGTGAACCTCTGGGTCTCTTCCTTGTCCCCAAATGCCTGAGATTGGGATGCACTCTGTCTGATCATCTCCAACCTGCCTGAGGGACAGCCCTCATGGGGTCCCCTGGCCCTCTACCTACCTTGCATGGGGTAGAACAGAGCTGAGACTATGGAGCTCACTAGACACCTAGGACAGGGCACATTCGGAGCGCCTGGGCTGTAGCTTCAGTCAGCTAGAGGGGAGCGTATGATTTGGGATATTGTATTAGTTATATGAGTGTTCTTAGTTGGAGTATCAGGGAATAGGGTTATCCCAGCAAACGCAGTAGGCTGAAGAAGAAAGACCAACAAGCACACAGTGAGTGCAGGGACAGAGCTGGGCCTGCCTCCTCTGGGGCACCCAGCCCCACCTCCAAAGAGCAGGGGCAGCACCACAGGACCCATGGCCAAGACACAAGTACCCACCACGTCCCTGTCATCACCAAGACCTGCTTCAAGACTTCCACCCTGACCTTTGGCTTTGGCCTCTTTGCCCTCACTTAGACTGGTCCAGACCAGGTGGCAGCTCCTGAGAAATGACCAGCCTCTTTTCCTCACCCAATCCCATGTGCCTTTGCTTCTGGGTCAATATGTCCCCAATCTCCTTCCCTACTTGGACCCCCAGCATGCCTGGATAACAAGCATAAAGAAAGTACCCGGGTCAACTTTGGATAAGCATTGCCTTGGGTGCGAAAACTGGGGTAGTCCAAGCAAATCTGGAGGAAGATGACCCGATTCAGGACCAAAATGATGTCCTTTGGCCCTTCCACATTCCTAGGTAAAGAAGAGCCAATCATGCCTTCCCTTGTGCTCTCTAGCCAGCTAGTTAGGCAGGGCTCAGCTCTAACTGCCTATTACAAGGACCAGGAGAAATGTTTACATCTGTGGAGCTGAGGCCTTACCAAGTCCAATTTAATCAGAGGCTCTAGGATTAGAACCAGGCCCCCATAATTTTTCAAGTGTCTCCAGGGACTCCAGTCTCTAGCCCAGGTGGCAACCACTGGCACTGGCAGTGAGTCATTCTTCAGTCAACTCACCACCGCTTTGCAGAGACGCCACTGGGCAGGGTCTGCAGTGTTTCTTGGTTTCTGTTTTGCTTTGCTATTGGTAGGCGCCATGATGCCTAGTTGCAGCTAATCACATATTTTTACGCTTACGCTGCTTCAACACTAAACCTACAATGAGTGTCAGTGTTCCTCCATCTAAGACCTGAGCACCCCTCTCAACCCTCCAACCCTGCCTCCTTATCATTTGGTTTAATAGTCGGGGACACATATACGTACTAGCATTGGCTGACAGTTCTGACACATACAATGAGTTTATTTCTATGCCATCAAAGTGCCATCAAAGTTCCCTGATCTCTCCCCTATGTTATCACCTCCGCTTCCTCCTTCCCCCACCACCAACTCCACCTTCCTTTTCTTGGACAGTCTCATTTCTGTAATTGAGGGCCAAGGGTTTCCCACCTTGATTACCTTCCATTTCTCTATAGGTCACCATCAGTGAGGATTTTTTATTTGCCTTTCTTGGTCTCCCTCTGGCTTCATTGAACACGACACCCTCCAGTTCTGTCCAATTCACAACAACTGCAAGATTGTATCTCCCCTTGTGGCTGTATGGTGTTCCGCTGTGGATCCAAAACCCAACTCTTTTATCCATGTGTGTAGATTATTTTCACCTTGATAGTGGGAGACATCTGGCTCCAGAGAAGGTTCATGGGCCCCTGAGATCAAGATGTGGAAGCATCTTTGCAGATTCCACATGCCTCCGGTTTGGACCTGCATTGAGTCCCTTTTTCCTGGGCAGGACATATCAATCTCAGGCCATAGAAGTCTCAGCCCATGAAGAGGAGCTCAATGAGAAAATGCACCCAGTGGGGCTGGAGCTACAGTATAGTGGGGAGGGTGTTTGTCTTGCACACAGCTGACAATTCCCAGCACATGCCATAGGGTCTCCTGAGCACTGCCAGGAATGATTCCTGAGTGCAGAACCATGAGGAATCCCTAAGCACCACCGAATGTGACCAAAAAGTGAAAAAAAAGAAAAGGAAGGAGGGAAGGAGGGAAGGAAGGAGGGAAGGAAGGAAAGAAGGAAGGAAGGAAGGAAGGAAGGAAGGAAGGAAGGAAGGAAGGAAGGAAGGAAGGAAGGAAGGAAATAAGGAGGGAGGGAGGGAAGGAAGGAAGGAGGAGGGAGGGAAGGAAGGAAGGAAGGAAGGAAGGAAGGAAGGAAGGAAGGAAGGAAGGAAGGAAGGAAGGAAGGAAGGAAGGAAGGAAGGAAGGAAGGAAATAAGGAGGGAGGGAGGGAGGGAAGGAAGGAAGGAGGAGGGAGGGAGGGAAGGAAGGAAGGAAGGAAGGAAGGAAGGAAGGAAGGAAGGAAGGAAGGAAGGAAGGAAGGAAGGAAGGAAGGAAGGAAGGGAGGGAGGGAGGAAGGGAGGGAGGGAGGGAGGAAGGGAGGGAGGGAGGGGGAAAATAAAGAAAAAAGAAAGGAAAGAAAGGAAGAAAGAAAGCAAGAAAGCAAGCAAGAAAGCAAGCAAGCAAGCAAGCAAGAAAGAAAGCAAGAAAGGAAGGAAGGAAGGAAGGAAAGAAGGAAGGAAGGAAGGAAGGAAGGAAGGAAGAAAGAAAGAAAGAAAGAAAGAAAGAAAGAAAGAAAGAAAGAAAGAAAGAAAGAAAGAAAGAAAGAAAGAAAGAAAGAAAGAAAGAAAGAAAGAAAGAAAGAAAGAAAGAAAGAAAGAAAGTGAGTGCACCCAGAACACTTCAAACCTGGAGCTGGCTACTGTTAGCAGCTGGGAGAGTGCTCTGAAGGTTGCGTGAGTCATCGAAAATCATTCCCATTAATAACCTTCCCTGCTGCACCCGTTCCCCCCCCCCCTCAGGGATGCTGCCACCCAGTTGGAAGCAAGGCCTCTCCATTCAAGTGGTTTGCATGCAAGGAACTGCTTGCAAGCATCTGAAAGAGATTGGAAATGGAAGGGGGAGAGAGGGAAGGAATTTGTTTGCAGCTGCCATACACATTGACACAAAAATGTGAGCTTTGCAGGGGAATCTTGGAAGGTGGTGGTGAATTCACTTGGGCATGTGAATCTTCCCTGAAATGCCACTTCAGGGCACTTTGGTGTTCTGGTGCAACAACAACAATGTGCTAGTGCTAAGCCATGCTGAAAGAAGCCACTTCAGCTCCCCAATACCGCAAGTCAGCGTTGCACCAACCGCCCCTGAGCAGAGAAAACAGGACAGCTGGCCTTGTCCCCGACTATGACGAGGGGCTGTGGGGCTCTTGTCATGAATGTTAGACTCTGAAAACCGTCAAATCCTTGTACTGAGACCTTGTGTTCCTGAGGCAAGGGTGGATGGGGCGGTTCGGTCAGGGGGGAGGTGCACCTTGGTCTCTGTGAAGTGAATTTGGAGGATGTGAATGGAGGAGGGAGGCACAAGTCCCAGAACTGAGCCTTTCAGGGCATTGGAGGGGGGGCGCAGAAAAGAAATGAAGAGACTGCATTTCTACTGAGGACTGAATTGGCCAAGAGGAAGAGAGAGGGAGGAGAGGTGAGCCAAGGTGCTCCTGCATCCCCAGGCCCCCTTGTACTGGAATCCTGAAGGGGTGGGAACTGGCTAGGATAGGCCTGAGTGCTGGCCTTCCTTTGGGAATCATAGGCTCTCTATCCAGGATCCAATTAGCCCAGCGGATTGTGAAGGACAGAGGGACAGCTCCAAGTGACCTTTAAAAGTCTTGGCTGGTGCACTTTTTGGCTTGTACTTGTAGTTTTCTTTTAATAGCAGCCGCACTGCCGATGATCAGGAATCCAGGACAAGTCTGCAGAGCCTTGAGAGTGCATTGAATCAGAGAGAGGATAGGCAGAGACTACTTGGTGCCATTGGTGCCAAGAGTTCGTTGCTCTAATGCGGCCCCATGCATAGGCAATGCCACCCAAGCTCCTGGCAGAAGGACACGTAAGAGGCACGCACTGGAAACCAGCAGACACAGAGGACATGGCCATAAGAGTTATGTATGGAGGGCTTGGATCGTCTGTCACTCCCAGGTGCACTCAGGCAACCTGAGGTCATCTCGGGGATTAGTCGGAAGGGAAGAATGTCTGATAGGCCCTTGATTTTCTGGGGTACAATTGTGAATGGGATTGCTTTTCTCATGTCGCTTTCCTCTGTCTCATTGTTTGCATATAGGAATGCCATGGAGTTTTGGGTATTGATTTTATAGCCTGCAACTTTACTGTACAAGTCTATTGTTTCTAAGAGTTTCTTAGTAGAGGATTTAGGCTTCTCTAGATACAGTATCATATCGTCTGCAAATAGTGAGAGTTGAAATAAGTACCAGTAGGTTGGCTCCATGGCTTGGAAGCTGGTCTCACATGCTGGGGAAAAAGGCAGCTCAGATAGAGAAGGGGACACCAAGTAAAATGTGGTTGGAGATTCTGAGCGGGAAGGGAGGTGCGTGCTGAAAGTAGTCTAGAGACTGAACATGATGGGCACTCAATGCCCCTATTGCAAACCACAACACCCAATTGGAGAGAGAGAGAGATCAACATGGAATACCCTGCCACAGAGGCAGGGTGGGGTGGGGGGGAGATGGGATTTGGGGGTGGGAGGGATACTGGGTTTATTGGTGGTGGAGAATGGGTACTGGTGGAGGGATGTGTTTGCGAACATTGTGTGAGGGAAAAACAAACTCGAAAATGTGAGAATCTGTATCTATCTGTACCCTCATGATGACTCAATAATTAAAGAATAAAATAAATTAAATTAAAATGTCTGATAGGCCAAGTGATATTCTGATGGACAACGTTCAAATCCCCAAAGCCTGAGATTCGTTCACCCTCAAATTTGTACTTCAGATATTCACAGCAAGGACATTCCACTGGGACATGGGAGGTGGGGCTGGGGGTACGAACAAGGCCAGAACCATTGCAAGAAGGGTACCACGATAGCTTGATGGTGAGGGACAAAGTCTGCGGTTGCTCTATGATGACCAGTGAGCCATGCAAGAGTTAACTCACACCCTATGATAAGTGACCTCCTAGGAATGAAGACAACAATGGAACCGGACGTAGCTGGGCCTTTACTCCAACCAGACTGTCACCTACAAACATGGATGTGTCCAACTCTGGCTCATCCTCCAAAACAGCACTGTCGTAGCACTGTCGTCTTATTGTTCATCTATTTGCTCGAGCAGGCACCATTAACGTCTCCATTGTGAGACTTGTTGTTACTGTTTTGGGCATATCAAATATGCCATGGGTAGCTTGCCAGGCTCTGCCGTGCAGGCAGGATACTCTCGGTAGCTTGCCAGGCTCTCCAAGAGGGACAGAGGAATTGAACCTGGTTTGGCTGCATGCAAGGCAAACACCCTACCCGCTGTGGTAACTTTAAAAAATATAGCGGAAAAAGAAGGAGCAAGAGGGCCTCCTTGAAAGAAACACCCAGAATCCCTTCCAAGGACAAATAAGGGGCATGCATTGGAAAGAAGTGGACACAGAAGACGTGGGCATAAAAGCATGCACAGGGGCTTGGAAAGCCCAGGAGACCAAGTGCCTGTGCCCACAAGTAGCCCAAGGTCATCTTGGCAGACAGGAAGTAAGGGAAGCAGTGTTGGAAGTGTTCGTTCCTCACATGATGCACTCTTCCAGAAGTTCTGTTCCTGAACAGCCCAATGCCCCAGTGGGAGCTGGAAAACCACCAAGTTCAGTGATGAGAAGCTGAAGTATTCGACAAAGGCCATGCCAGAGTCCCATAGCATAGCAGGCACCAGAGGGGTCCTAGGATATCTTGAATCATTAGTCCAAGTTGGAAACCAGTTTCTATTTTTTTTTTTTTTTGCTTTTTGGGTCACACCCAGCGATGCACAGGGGTTACTCCTGGCTCTGCACTCAGGAATTACCCTGGCGGTGCTCGGGACCATACGGGATGCTGGGAATCGAACCTGGGTCTACCACGTGCAAGGCAAACACCCTACCCACTGTGCTATTGATCCAGCCCCCGGGACCAGTTTCTAAGGAACCTGCTAACTGTTGAGATGATGTTTGGCACTTTCCTGAACATTCCCCATTGTCTCTTGGGAAACATTAATCCTAACACTTAGTCATTAGCAATTCTCTTCTCTATAGGGGGGTGCATAGGGTGCATTTAATCCCCATAGTTAACCACAGTGGCCCTGTGTTCAGATGGGCCTGGAAAGAACAAAGGGGTTGTTCCCTAAACTGTTTCTTCTAAGAACCTTCCTGATGGGCTGGATGAGATATCCTGCCGTGCTAGCACGGATGACTTAGATCATGGCGAACTGGGGAGACCCGGCAGGGAACAGGCATCCCAACAGCCCCTAAGCAGAAGCAGAGGGTCTCTGCTTCCTGCCCTCCAGTTGCTTATTTCCCTTCCTTCAAGAATGAAAGAATGGAGAGGAGGCAAGGGCAACTGGACAGTGCCTCACCCAGGTGCAGACAGAGCCATGCCAGCCCCAACCCCCTCCCCAAAGCAGCAGAACTGGCTCCCCCAACCCCAGGAGGACTTCACTTCCTGTTATCAGATTTCATGGCCACCAGAAAGCATGTGGAGGACACATGCATTTGCTACTTTAAGATGTGCCAGTTGCTTCCCTTCACTGCTGAGCGAGGGATTCCTCTCTAGCACGAATGACTCAGCAGGAGCCAGGAGGACTGATCAAGGGTTGGAAGCTTATGTGGGGGGCAAAGGGCAGTTAGGTTAGCGAAGGGACCAGTATAACAATAATAGTTGGCGATGATCACTCTGGACAAGAATTGACTGCTAGGAGGAGGTAAAGAGATGTACATGATACCCTTACAGTATCTGTATTTCTGTATCTCTGTATTGCAAACATAATGCTCAAAAGGAAAGAGAGAGAGAGTGAGTGAGAGAGATAGACAGACAGGGAGAGAGACAGAGAGTGAGAGAATGAGCGAGACAGAGACAGAGAGAGAGAGAGTGCCAACCACTGAGCCAGGTGGTGGTGGGGGAAGGGAAACTGGGGGGGGACATTGGTGGTGGGAAATGTACACAGGTGAAAAGATGGGTGTTGGAACATTGGATGATTGAAACCCAATCAGGAACAACTTGTAGCTGTGTGTCTTTCTGTGATTCACTAAGAAAAAGAAAGAAAACATTCCACATCAGAAGTAGATGGAAGCTGAAGAAAGGATAGCTGTAAGGCACATGCAGCCTACCAGAATGTTATACCTGAAATCACTTGTGGCCGCTGAGCCCTGCCAGGAATGACCCCTAAGCACAGAGCCAGAAGCAAGACCTGAGCACTGCTGGGTGGGTCCTGTCCCCTGTCACCAAACAAAAAAAAAAGGAAAAGAACAAAACAAAACAAAACAAAAACAAGGTAGATGCACTATGACTAAAGCGTTTACCCTAAAAAGAAACCATAGTGTGGTATTTTTAAGACACCAACTAAGTATTATCATAATAATTTGCAACAAACAAAAGAATGCCTCGTGTCAGTAGAGGAGACAGATTGCTTGAATAAATGTCTGCCTCCCCCGGCACATATGGAATGTGTTCCACTTGGTTCCGTCAAGAAACAGGGGGATTCCTTGACGTTCACACACTGGCCATAAGCCTAAGGTGACCACCACCCCACCCCACACACTGTGAAGCCCCTATGTCCTAATGGAAGAACGGGTCCTTCCAGGTTATCTACACTGTTCCCTGTGCTCTCCAGGGCTGGAAAAATACACTTCTGGGATAACTTTCTGTGAATCCTCCATCCCAGCAAGTAAACAGCCACTGAACAATGGTCTGATTTGATAAAAGTCCTCTCAAAGTAGCATGAACATTCACACGAGTACCCCCTGTCAATTGCGCCTGCAACGAAATGGGAATTTGGGCTGGAGAGACAAGCCCAGTGGGAAAGCACTTGCCTGGCATACAGTTGATCCGGGTTCCATCCCAGTCATCCCATATGGTTCCCTAAGCACCACCAGTAGTAATTTCTGAGTGATGGTAGAGTCTGGAGTAAGCCCTGAGCATCACTGGGTGTGGCCCCCGAACAAAACAAACCTAACAAACAAACAAAAAGTAGGGATGGGCAGGAGGAAACAGGTTTCTTTCGCAGAAAGGACTGTTTCCCCAGATGCACAAGATGAATGGTTTCTCGGGGGGGGGGGGGGGGAGAGGAATGAACCAGATGCTCCCTGGACTTCTCACACTTGGCAAAGCCTGAGAATAAGATGAATTACTCATGAAATCAAAGGCGCCCTTGGGGAGTTTGCCGGGAGGTGGGGTTCAGTTCTATGCAAGTTCCTGCTGACATTTATCAAAGGGCAATGCTTGAGGATTGGGGTTGAGGGGGGTTTCCTTCCAACTTTCGATGTGCCTGGCTCCTGCACACAGAGGGCTGACTTTGTGCACGTATACCCCCACCCCAGAAAGAGTCTCGTAAAATGACATCCTGGTTGAGCATATACTTTGTGTATTCTCAAAGG
This sequence comes from Sorex araneus, assembly GCF_027595985.1. Classification (NCBI taxonomy): domain Eukaryota; kingdom Metazoa; phylum Chordata; class Mammalia; order Eulipotyphla; family Soricidae; genus Sorex; species Sorex araneus. Next base: position 49,493,671 of record NC_073307.1, on the reverse strand, counting down.
CACAGTGAGACAGGAAAGTTTTTCAGGGGAAGATAATCGGGGCTTCCATTTCAGCTGAAAAGACTCACCAAACAAAACGAGCAACCAGCAATTAAGGGGAACACACCCCCTTCCCCGTGTCACAGATTCCTGGTGGCATTTATCCTTGAAGACTATTTTCCTCCACGATGGTCATTTTTACAAATGCCAAGATAATCGCTTTCACCAGGAGCAGAGCAGGCGGAGGGCAGGAACGTGCTTTTGGGAAGGAATTCAGATTTGGGGGCCTCAGTGAAGGTTTTGTTTATTGGGGAGTCCACAACTAAGTCAGTCTGACCCTGCTGTGTTTGGTTTCTGGTGGGTACAAAATGTTTTCTGCGCTGTCTACCTGTGGTTTATGAGCTTCTTAGTCATGTTGGAAGGGGTGCAAGGTTTCCTTCTGGTCGTGTGGATTTGATCCCAAGGTGGCTTAGAAGTTTGACCATATTGGATCCCCTTGGATGGGGGTGGGGGGTGTTATGATTTTTTTTAAAGTTCATTTTTAATGCAGGCGGATACACAATAAATTGAGTTGAGCCTGGAGGCCTGCACAGCCTGAGAAATAGCCACCAAAGAACAGAGATCCTCAGCCACCTGGAAATGACTCTTGGGGATCTTGCCCAGGGGTTTAGTCCATAGCCATGGGACTTGAGAGAGTAACTGCACAGCTGGCCTGGATCTGTGTGCAGTGGTGCAAGGATTTCTCCATTCAAAGTCGAGGATCCCGGAGGTGAAATCTCTCTCACACCTGGCGTTTCCTCTCAAAGGGCAGCAGGAAAAGCCATTTGAGCTTTGTTGGGTCCAGACCCAACTGCGGGCACCGGCTGCCAAGAAAATGTGTTAGAATTGCTCAAGTATTTCTTGAATGGCCATGTAAGTAAAATCCCATCCTTATGCACTACCTAAAGTGCAAATTTTGATAATGTAAAACTTAATTTTTCTAAATAAAACAGGTTGCATGTACCTCTCTAAAAGAAGGCAAAATTATCTTTTCAACTATAAATTACAGCTAGGGAGAAAAAAATCAGTGACATACATTCAGGTCACTGTCACTGTCATCCCGTTGTTCATCGATTTGTTCGAGCAGGCACCAGTAACGTCTCTCATTGAGAGACTAATTGTTACTGTTTTTGGCATATCCAATATGTACAAGTAGCTTGTCAGGCTCTGCCATGCGGCCTCGATACTCTCAGTAGCTTGCCGGGCTCTCCAAGAGGGGTGGAGGAATCGAACACGGGTCGGCCGCATGAAAGGCGAATGCCCAACCGCTGTGCTATGGCTCCAACCCTACATTGAAGTACATAGAAATATATGTATAAGCACAAAAAGTAGACAATTATCATGTCCTTATAAATATTGATGTATCTATATTATATAAAGGGAACATAAGTATTATTTAGAAATTCAGATTGATGTCTATTTATGGTGTGCTCAAATTTTTAAGCCTACAAGATTCTGCTATAATAATTTTTACATCACTGAAACTTAGGTCCCAGGTTTTTTTTTTGTTTAAGTTAAATTCTTAAAAAATTAAGGAAAATTTTAAAGAAATGCTAAAACAGCTTTTAAAGAATTAAAATAGGAGCTAGAGAGATAGTACAGACAATAGGGCACCTTGCCTTGCAAGCAACCAAGCCAGATGTAATCCTCAGTTCCCCATACAGTTCCCTGAGCCCCACCAAGAGTGATCCCTAAGTACAGAACCAGGAGTAAGGCGTGAGTACCAGCAGGTATGGCCCTCCTCTCTCTCTCTCTCTCTCTCTCTCTCTCTCTCTCTCTCTCTCTCTCTCTCTCTCTCTCTCTCTCTCTTTCTCGAGCGCGCGTGCATGCTCTGTTTCCCTCCCTCCCTCCCTCTCTCTCTCTCTCTCTCTCTCTGTCTCCCCCCCACCCTCTCTCTCTCTCTCTGTCTTTCTCTGTCCCTTTACCTCTTCCCAGAACACAGTTCTTTTCCAAAGTGATCATTTACAACTATCTTTGTCACAGTGGTCCCTCCTTTGCCCGAGCTGCCCTCCCCTCACCACCACTTGTGGAAAGCTTACAACCATGCCACTTGAGTCTTGGTCTTGACACAGACTGTGCCACAGAGAGTCGAGGTTAAGATGAAGAACTCACGGTGATGCAGAGTCCACGCCAGCCCTAGAGTTTCAGCCTCCAGGGCTCAAGCACTCTTGTGCAAGTCCCTTTTGGGCAGAAGCTGAATGGAGCTAAAGGAGGAGGGCACTTGGGTTCCATGTGCAGGCATGTAGCAGGCATGTGTGTGGCCATTCCCAGGCGTGGGTATATATGCAGGTGGGCATTGTCTCCATATGTGCATGCAATTGTGTGTACCTTCACAGCTATGTGCAAACATGCTGTGCATGCCATGTAGGCACCCATCTGTCTACACATTCATGTGTGTGAAAGTGTGCATGTGTGCTTACATATGTGTCTGGGCTCCCGCACCATACAATCCCTCATCAGAAACTGCTTAGCACTCTGACCCTGGGGTTTCTCCCTACACAAAGAAACAAGTGGGGCAGAGGCAAGGGGAAAAGTACACCTGCACACTTTTGAAATATCTGACCCATCACATCAGAAAAAATAAAACTTCCCCAAAGGTCAACCCACCCTGAGTCCCAGACAACGCAAGTGTTACTGTAACCAAGAATGATAAATATCGGTAGCGCATCACCTCACTCTGACCACTGGGAGAAAACATCCCTTTCAGAATCATCTGAGCAAGGGTTAAGGCGGAGAGTGACAATTCCACACACACACCCCTTCTGTGAGGAACAATTTATTTTTATGGAGAGTAAAAGGAAATTAATTTTCCTGAAATGACTCCTTGGTTAGGCAGAGGGTGCCCGCAGCTCATTCTGCATTTATAGATAAGCCAAAATTCAATGGAATGTTATGTCTTTCTTGTGGGCCGCATGCACAGCTCAAGATGAGGTGCAGAATATTGGGGGGTTCAGGGAGGACGTGCTGATACAAGGTGTCTTGGCCCTTTCAGGCAGGTTTGTAGGGAACAGTGTGCATGTGTGCGCGTGTGTGCGCGTGTGTGTGTGTGTGTGTGTGTGTGTGTGTGTTGGGGGGGGGGGGAATTTTAGCGGGACTCCTGTAAATCACCAGTCACCGAGTCTGACTGGCTGGTGGAATTTAATATTCTGCCGGGGATCAGCACATGGCACTTTTGTTGGAGCGGGAACTGGGATGGGCCCATGGTTGGCCGGCTCCAAAGGAACAGCTGACCTGAGTGCACCTGTGTTCCGCTCCATGTCTCATGACAGTTCCATGACAGGCATCTGTTTGGAGTTAGTGGGGGGAGCCAGGAAAGGGGAGGCATGCGGGGCCCCTGCGGAGTCTAGGGACACTATCCCCTCCAGACACACGGTGGAAAGACAGCGGCCAGTGCTCACATGCTGCCCTTAGCCCCTTTCTCACATATTCCACCAGCACTTCCTGGATTCAAGTCGGGATTCAAGCCCCAGATGGGAGGAGGGGATGTGCGAGTCCCTCTGATAAAAATGAAAATGATGCAGAGATGATTCTTCTAAAGAAAGAAGTGGTGCCGGAAAGACAGAACAGTGGCAAGGGCGTTTGCCTTGCATGCCAAAAGGCTTGATCCCCAGAGTGCCACAGGGTCCCTGAGCCTCACCAGAAGAGACTCCTGAGTGCAAAGCCAGAAATAGGTCCTGAGTCCCGCTGGGTGTGGCCCAAAAACCAAAACAGAGGGAGTGAGGAAAGAAGGAAAGATTTCTTTATTTCTTTTTTGAGGGAGGATCACCCTGCAGTGCTCAGGCTCTGTGCTCAGGGATCACTCCTGGCAGGCTCCAAGGAATATGGGATTCCGGGATTTGAACCCAGGTCAGCTTCGTGCAAGGCAAATGCCCTCCCCACTGTACTATCACTCAGGTCTTGGAAAGAAGGATTTCTGGTTCCCAGGACAGCGGTGAGGATGGAGGGAAGGTGGAGAGTGGAAGGGTAAGGAGGCTGGGGATGGAGGGAGAAGAAAAAGGGTCGAGGAAGAGGAGGATGGGAGGGAAAAGGAGGAGGAGGAGGAGGAGGAGGAGGAGGAGGAGGAGGAAGGGATGGAGGGAGGAGGAGCATGTGGGAGCATGTGGAACAATGAGGATAGGAAGGATGGAAAGTGCCTTGTAACCTGCCTGACACAGAGCAGATGTTGAATGAAAGACCCTTCATTTTTTCCTCCTTCTCTGGTAGCAAATTAGCTGATGACCAAGAAGTGTGTGATGTTTGTCTGCAAACATTTTATGGTTTATCAGCGAGGAGTAAAGGGAAATCCTGCTGTCTCCCCTGGCTAATTCAGGACCTGAATTTTCACTCAATTGTCAAACTTTCATTCCTGCCTTGTGCCTTGCAAAGGTTATTGTACCAGGAAGAATTATCAGCAATTATCAGGCTTGTGTGAAAGCAGTGAGGAGGTGAGAGACTGCTAAACAGACGGGGTAGCTATGCAACATGTGCCTGCTTTTCTGGAAGAAACTGGAGCTTTTCTAAGTCAGAGCCCACATGCCACCCTTTGGCACCCTTGAATTCCATCACCTCTGTCTTCCTCTGCCACTTGGTTGCGCAGTGCCACAAACATTTTATGATCCCTAATGTCAAGAAAATCATTTCACCATGGTAGCAAAATAACAACCAAGGTAATGAGAAACATATGAAACAGAATTACCCTCTGCACACAACTTTATAAATGTCATCAATATTTATCACTCGTAAGCAGAAAATCGAAGATAATCTGGGTCAGAAGCAGAGCATGGATGCATGCTTTTGCTTTGGCTACATGAAGGTTTCCTGAGATTGCTTTAATACATTTTCTTCGACGACGCGGGTGAAAATGACTGCCTAATCCAAGTTGTATCTCACTTTGTTTATTTGTTTGTTTGTTTTTCTCATTAGATCCATTAGTTGTACTGCATTTGTTTTTGCTCTCTGCTTTTTGTTTGGGGGACAAATCTTACAATGCTCGGGGATTATTCCTGGCTCTGTACTCGGGGGTCACTCCTGGCAGGGCTCAGATGACCCCATATGTGGTACTGGGGATTGAACCTGGGTTAGAGGTGTGACTGGACTATTTCTCCAGCCCCACTCTGGGATATCTGATACCATTTTCCTACCTCCTCTCATCCACAAAACCAGAGACAAGGATGCACCGCTGGTTATCAGGTCTCACAGTGCGAACACTACTGTATTAATATCTAAGACAAGAATGTAACTGGGGCCCGAGCGACAGCAGAGAGGGTAAGACACTTTGCCTTGCACATGACCAACCTGGGCTGGATACCTGGTACCCTCTGTGGTCCCCTGAACCCACCAGGATGTAGAGCCAGTAGTGAGCCTGAGTACTGACTAGTGTCACCGCCAAAGAAAAACAACATAACACCTCCTATCCCTGTGGATCTAAATTCCCCAGAGCCAAGGAGAGGAGATGCCAGGATCTGTAGGCACACAGTGCCCTGGCCATGAAGATAGTAAGTGCTGGGCATAGAATGTTTTCAGTATATTTAAAAAAACAACAAATGACTAGAATTTAGACATTTGCTACTATAGGGTGTCGAGTTGGAACTTGTATGCACAAAACCCTAACATTAATGGTATTGGAAGTCATGTGATATCAATGAAAAAAATTTTAAAAGTCAGTGCATGTTTAGATGTGAAATACAGATGACATTTCTCCAATCCCTACAACACTAACATCCCAGTAGGAGCACACCAGATGGGACATGAATGTAACATAGAAGCCTGACTCATTTCTACTAATAAAACTACTAACAGAGAAGGCTTCATTTGCAACAACAGCTTAGCAGCTTAAGCCTTCAGACAAGGACTTAATGTCCCCGTGGTGAGATTGTCACAAATTTTCTCTTACTGAATATTTCTGATCATTCCACTAGCCATTTAGTGGTAGCAAGGACTATAAAACCACCGTGGGCCTGCTATGGGAGCAGGCTTGAGGGGTGGTTGGAAAAAATGGAGATAGTGGTGAAGGGAGGGTGACAGCGGTGGGATGGGTATTGGGGTATTGAATGCCTGTAGCAAATCATAATGAACAATTTTGTAAACCATGGATTTTAAGTAAAGTGTGTGTGGGGGGAAACCACTGTTAAAGAGCAAAACAGACAATATGCTTAACCCTCCACTCAGAAAACTACTGATTTCCTCTTCCTGAAGCTACTCCAAGTCTTTGTTTTTATTTAATCACAGTGATAAACACATTTACAAAGTTGTTCGTGATTGGATTTCAGTCATACAATGTTTCAACACCTGTCCCCTCACCAGTGTACTTTTCCCACCACCTATGGTCCCCATTTCCCTCCCACCCTCGTCCCCCCAGCCCCCGATACCTGGCACTATGACAGGCTTACTCTCTCTCTCTCTCTCTCTCTCTCTCTCTCTCTCTCTCTCTCTCTCTCCTTTTGCGCTTTATGTTTTCAATACAGATAATGAAAGGTTATCAGGTATATAGCCCTTTACCTACTTTCAACACTCAGTTCTTGTCCAAACTGATTATTTCCAACTATTAGTGTCATGCCGATCCCATCTCTATCCTGACTGCCCTTCACCCCCCACCATACTCTTGTGGCAAGCTTCTAAACATCCAAAACATCCATTGACCAGTACTCATGGCCCCTATTGACCCTCACCTACTCCGAGTCTTTCTTTCTTGGAGGGAAACCTCGGCTTGGCCTTAACTATGGGTTTCTGCGGACAGGAGCTCCCCAGAGAAGAGGAAGGATGTCACCATGATCTTCCCATCTCAGAACCAGCTGATAAAATGAGAAAGAAGAAATACAAGGGACAGGGCATACTTTGGGGGGATGAATTTTACTCCCCAGCAGTGCCAAGCACAGAGCTAGCCAGAAGTATGCATGAGCCAGCTGGATTCTGGCTCGACTTCTGGGCCTGGCCAGGCCACCCCCTGTCTGCTTTCTGGTGCACGTGTCACTTCCCCAGAGCCTGTCCGCTGTGCATCCTGAGCTCCCATGGTTACTGCTCTCACAGGTCAGCGTTTTCTCCCTTCTCAACTAGATCATGCCTGACAAGCCCCGCTTACTCTCTCCTGGAGAGACCGCTCAATCAGTAGCGGTTCCCCACTCCCCACAACACCAGCACTTGCTTTCCAAACTGGAGACTTTATTATGGGCAATGCTGAACCCACACAGTGGGGGTGGATTCTTCGCTCCATCGATCAACTCTTCTCCCGTCCCTCAACCCCTGCCAGGAGCCTGTGGACAGACTTGCCTTCCTTCTAGGGATGCTGAAAAAACTGGGAGAGAGGGCTGCAGACAAGCCCTCCTCATCACACACATTCCTAGGAGAGTTCTCTGTCATGGCACTGGAGTTCTGCTTTTCTAAGTAGCACAGACTCTAAACACTGAGCTGAGTGAAACCCCAGAGCAACCAAGGAACAAGCCCAGTCACCGGGATCTACTTACACCTGCCCCCCGACAGGTGGATGGTGCACACGGGCTATTCTCATGGCTTGATTTGAGATGCACCGTGTGCATCGTTGTGAAACACAGACTGTGCATCATTGTGAAAACTAACTATAAGTTTGTCTTTTTAGTGGGTTCCAAATTATCTTTTTTATTGTTTTGCCAAGGAGTCAGGGAGCATCACTGTCAGGGATAGGTTTCTATCCCAACTGCGCCCCCAACTTGACATGTGGCAAATGTAACCTTCAACATGACTCTATCTGGAGTTATGATTCCTGGCACTGACTGCATTTTGTTGATCATTCAAAGTCTAGTTGCCCTCTTTCCTGTGCCAAATTTATCCCTCTCTCAGCCCCTTCCCCTTTGGTGATCACTACTTGGTTTTTAGGAGTTTGTGCTTTGTTCTATCAGAGTGTCATTACTATGCCATTATCTTGGGTCATGGATCTTCCACCTAAATGGAATCACTTGATGTTCGTCTTTCTCCGATTCATCCCACTAAGGGCCATGCCCCTGTGTGTGATCATCGCCTGACACCACCATGTCATCACCAAGAACAAGATTTCACCTTAAAATATGACTGACAAATATTTCATTGTGCTTGCAGTTCACGCTTTCATGTCAAAATATGCTGTGTAGATGCATAGCTTTTTGTGTATGTTTATACTTACATGCACACCTACATGTGTGTGTAGATAGCGTGGTGCACAGAGTTAGATGGACTGATACACAGATCCTCAGAGTAGAAACTAAACCATTAACTTACAGGGCTGGGTCAGCCGGAGTTGGTGTGGCTGACTCTTCATAGAAGGGATATACCCCAATTCTGAGTGGTACGAAGTAATGTGCCCCAACACTGAGCAGTATGGAGGAATGTACCCCAACACTGAGCAGTATGGAGGAATGTGCCCCAAAATTGAGCGGTGTGGAGGCATGTGCCCCAGTGCTGAGTGGTATGGAGCAATGGCCCCCAGTGCTGAGCTGTATGGAGGAATGCACCCCCAATGTTAAAAAGAAGGACGAAGTGAGTCCTCCTAGTCCCCAGTGAGACCTTACGCCTGTCATCTGTACTCACCATCTCTGACAATCTAAGTCTGATACCCACATCTGCCAGGTCCCCTTTTCCCTCACTGCCACCTTTTAAGACCTGCTCAGTTTTGCCTGTGCCCCTGCCTCCCCACATCCTCCCGCCCCAACTTGGAGTTCACAGTGCTGGTCTCTCTGCTCCTCTTATGTCAAACTATCAGCAAACACAGTGACAAACAGCATGCTTGCCCACTGACTCCCCACTTCCGTGCGTGCGCATAATAATAGCCACAGCCTGAAGAGCTCTGGCAGGAGGAGCGCAGATGCGGCTCTCTTCCAATTCACCATATCATTACATTTTAATCCCCAGACAGGCTTTAGAGGCTTCGGGAAAAGAAGAGAGTATAGAAAATGCTATCAGGAGGGACCCACTGTGAGGTCCACCGGGTGTGATTATCCCCTAACGCCCCCATCTTCTGAGTCGGGCGGCTAAGCCTTTATAGAGGTGTTCGGGGGTATTGCAGCTTGAGGCTAATCTCCCAGGAAACCTCTGATCTCCCCACTCCACGTGACCTTGGAAGAAAGCAGGGTTCACAGGGGCTCTACCCCCAGAAGCTCAGGCCACCTGTCTCAAAAGCACAGGTCTAAAATCTACAAGAAGTAAAGGAGGTGAAAAATGTACATATGTCAATGTGAATAGGCATTTTTTAATATTGTATTAAATGGTTTTAATTTTCTTATTTACATAGGTTAGAATATAATTGTCCTTACTGATTTATTTTCCAGTCATTCTATTTGCCAGTCTTAAATTTTGGTTGGAATAAGCAATAGAAAGTAAATTTGTTGTGTACCAAAGGGGGCAGTTTGGGATTGGGAGGAAAACTGGGAACACTGGTTGTCTTCACTGGGGCACCTCAGAGGGGGTCAGGTTGAGTTTTCCTCCCTGCCCCAAGCAGAACTCTGGCAGCTGAAAACCTCCAGAACCCTACCACTGCCGTGTGCAAGGCCACTCTCCACATGCTCAAATGAGCCTCACCCAAAATGGGATGAACCTCACCAAAGAGTGACCAGCAGAAAAACCCAGATATGTGGGAACCCGTGACTGAGATCTCCAAGCCCACTTGGATCAGGACTGGACCTCCTCACCCAGGTCCCCAGTTTTCCAGAAGTTTGGCAATGACACCCACAAACTGCCCCTGGCACCATGTAATCTCATAAATGGCCAAGACCCAGAGACTATAAACTAAAGCTCTCGGAAGAGAATGACACATAATTTCTTGGACATTAAATTCTATCCATAACAAGTTATACAAAACAATCGTCTAGCATTGCTTTTTCGGCAGGTTTGAGTGGTGGTGAGACTGGTGTTGAAATACCAAGTGTAACCAAAGTAGAGAAAGAGTATGAGGGAAATTGTCTGCCACAACAAGCAGGGGAAGGGTTGGAATGGGGTGTGTGTGGGGGGGGAATACTGGGGATTTTGGTGGTGGAAAGTGTGCACTGGTGAAGAGGTGGGTGTCTGGTGATTATATGACTGAAGTTCAAACACGAAAGCTTTGTAGTTATATCTCAATGTGAATTAAAAAAGGGGGGGATAATAATAAAATAATAAAATGAAGTTAACATTTAAACTAGAAAAAAAAAGTTATGTGTAGTTCATGCCCAATTCAATCAGCTTAACTAATGGCTGAATAAATAGCAGTACTCCTATATTATTTAAAAAGAAAGAAAGAAAAAAAGTAAAACGATGATTTACCAAAATCACTTAAAAGCAGAACCCTATTGATAGAATAGTGAAGTGTCTTGCATAAATACAGCCCCAATGATATGAGAATGAGTTCCATTAAATTTTCAGAGGTAATTTTATTACAGAAAATATTTTAACAAAGTTTAGGTTTTTGAAAAAATGGTATTAAAGGGCCAAATAGATAGTACAGCAGGGGAGGGTACTTACCTTGTATGCAGCTAACACGAGTTCGTTTTTCTGCACCCCATACGGTTCCCCAAACCTGCTTGGAGTGATTTCTGGTGCAGAGCCAGGAGTAACCCCTGAGTATTTCCAAGTGTGCCCCCCCCAAAAAAAACAACAAAAAAGGTATTTATTTAATAGGGGCCCAAGGGGTATTCGATAAAATTTGATAAGTACTTAAGACAAATCTCTTAGCAGACTAGGTATGGGAGAGGCTAGTTACAATGCAACAGCAAACGGCCACACTGTTGAAACATAGAAAGCATTTGTTTTTAAAGTCAGAAATTAAATGCTTGCCATTATATCCCCTCTTCCACACATCGTTGAAGTTTTGAAATAATGTAATAAAAACATAATGAAACCAAACAGAGAGAGATTGAAAAGTGAGAAGCAGAACTGTCATTATTGGAAAATGAGATGATTACTAACACAGGGAAAACTACCACTAAAAACATGAATACAAATTACTGACATCGGTAAGCTTAGACAGATTGCTCAGTATAAAAAAATTAAAAGTTAACTGCCTTTTATTCAATGGGAAAGTAATTGGAAAATTCTATTTTAAATAAAAGTAGCATTTATCTGAGCAACATAGAAAAAGGTAATTAGGGGCTGGAGCAATAGCACAGTGGTAGGGCGTTTGCCTTGCACGCGGTAGACCCAGGTTCGATTCCCAGCATCCCATATGGTCCCCCAGCACTGCCAGGAGTGATTCCTGAGTGCAGAGCCAGGAGTAACTCCTGTGCACTGCTGTGTGTGACCCAAAAGGCAAAAAAAAAAAAGGTAATTAAAGATTAGATTTGTCAATCTAATGCAGATGTGCAAGACCTTGGGGGGGATAATAAAACTTTATTAAGGAACTTGTAAATTTTTTTAAATTTTGTTTTGGGGTCACACCCAGTAGTGTTCAAGGCTTACTCTTGTCTCTGTGCTCAGCGATAACTCCTGATGAACCCAGAAGACCATGTGTGGTCCTGGGGATTGAACCCAGGTCAACCACATGCAAGTACCATACCTGATGTACAATCTCTCTGGCCTCTCATTATTAAGGGGCATTTGAAAGAATCAGAGAGTCAAAGCCACAGTACCCTCAAAATCTTAGGTCTCACCCTTTGAATTCAAGGTATTTCCAAGAGAAAATCTAGCCATTTTCTTCTTAATGGATCCTATTAATTCTCAAATCTCTAGCAGAGAACTAAGATTAACAAGATATCCACAAAGAAGGAGGTGGAAGAGATTTTCCAGTCAGCAACCAAGTCTCTCTATAAAGTCTGTCAAAAAGCAAATACATCATTAGTACAAGAATACACAGATAGGGCCAATGGAAAATATCACAGAGCTTACACACACACATACACTGAGGTAAGAGATATCCCCTGCAGATAAAACCTGGAAACAGCCCAAAAGCCAAAAAGATGGAATTTGTACCTGTCAGCTTAATCCCCACTTGAAGCTCCATGATTCCCCCTTGTTCCAGTCTCTGGCATCTGTCACAGGATCTAATTGGCCAGATGAGCATCCTCCCGGCCCCTTCCTACCAGGGGAGACATATCCCATGTCTTGACCCGTGTTCCTCCCAACCAAATCCCCTTCCAACCACTGCCCTCTCCCCAATAGCTGCCCCCTTCGTTTCATGCCCTGACTCTTCATTGGTGTGATTTGCACATGTGGCACCTAGGAATATCCCAGGGGCTCACACACAGGGTGTGGGGGGGGACGTGGGGGAAATGGCCACCCTGGTGTGAATCAATTGTTGGTCTGACAAAACAAAACACTTAGGAAGCTAACTCTTCGGGGGCTGAGGGTCACACATCTCCTTGCTGCCAAGCCACTCATGTTTTGCTCCTGGTTCAGTGACCAGAGGATAGATCGTTACTGAAAACTAAATAAATAGATGTGTTCAGAACCAGCAGCTCTGTAGGGATGAATGCCTCTGGGGAGCATTTACAGAACACACACACACACACACACACACACACACACACACACAAAGCCACAGGATCTGGCTCTGGCAAGGGAAAGATCTGTGTGCTTGCTTGACCTACTTCTAGAGGCTGTGTGATTCCTTCCGACTCCCCAGCACAGGGCATGAGTGCTTGCTTTCACAGTGTCTCGATAAAACAGTAATCCACAGAACTTCTTGTTCTTTTCTTGGGGGTGGGCTTTCTTGTGGTGGAAGACAGATCACATGAAACGGGTCATTTTCTCCACGTCCAACAGTGGCATCCAGACGTTCTTAATCTTGAGAAGTCACCATCACTCCCTCTCCCCCCAGAACATCTGTGTCTTCCCAGACTGAAACCCACCCCCATTTCAATACTAACTCCCCATCCCTGCCTTCCTCTGTCCCCCGCTCCCATCACTTCATAGTCTGTCTTTATGAATTTGGCAACTCTAGCTGCCTCCCAAAAAGACCATCATACATTTTTTGTCTTTAGGATCTGGTTTATTTCTAGTTTCCCAATTTTTGAGTAGAGGGGAACATGAGGAGGGAGGAGAAGGGAGGTGACATTGTTCAAAAAACAACCTCTGGCTTAAATCAAGCCTCTACATTTGCTCTCTCTGAGGGACAGGTAGAGGAAGCAAGTGCATTCCTTGCTCTTCCCTCTTAAATGCGTTTCTGGGTGCGCCCTCAGCTGGTGGTGTGAGTAGATGCTGCCTGACATGTGCGTAGTGGAAAGTAGAATAAATTCCCCAAAGAATTTCTTCTTCTGGCCACAGCCTGCAGAAATGGAAGATCAATTCAGAATGTCCAACTTTCACGTTGCTAAAGTCTGTGGTTGAACTCGTGCTTCTGTGTCCACCGGATACACACTGAAATGCATGCTCTTTAAAATGGGAATGGATCTGGAGCCATAGTACAGTAGGGAGGATGTTGCCTTGCATGTGGCAATCCGGGTTCTATTTCCAGTATCCCAGGTGGTCCCCCAAGCACCACCAGGAGTGATTCCTGAGTGCAACCCCTGATCATCGTCAGTTCAGTGTTAATGAGGGTGAGTTCAGAATGGTATCAGATAATGAGCCTTGTGGGTGTTGCCACCCACAAGGCTCAAGAGAAGAAAAGAATATGGAATCTTTTATTAAAAGGTAGAAGAGTAATTTAATTAAAATAAGTTAAAAATTAATTTTAAAAGATAGAAACTTACTAGAAATCCTCTCTTTCCTGTAATACCGAGAATGTTGAGTAAAGATTTATGTTTGGCCACTGTATCACTGTATCGCTGTCGTCCCATTGTTCATCGATTCGCTAGAGCGGGCACCAGTAATGTCTCCATTGTGAGACTTGTTGTTACTGTTTTTGGCATATCGAATACACCACGGGTAGCTTGCCAGGCTCTGCAATGCGGACAGGATACTCTCGGTAGCTTGCCGGACTGTTTGGCCAATTTTTTTAAAAATCTGTATTACTGCTTTATTCCCCCTTCTACCAGCCCCAGCGGGACTGGCTCAGGTGTATGAATGCCCATCACATGGAAGGGTTTCGTTTCACCTTAAAACTGCAGCGGTGAGTTAGACCAAGGAGCCTGTTCATCAAGAAGTGACCATCTCAATGAAGAGGACCCAGCCTTGGAGAGACTAAGAGACAAGATCTTCACTGAGCAAGCCTGTCGAGGTGGTTCTCAGGCAAAAGGGTCAGGTGCTTCCTATTGAAGCAAAAATGCTTGGGGGAAATTTGTTCTCATTTGGAAGATTTGGAGAAAAGGACAGTGGCTCATATGGAGTGCTTCCTCTTTGCTATCACAGTCATCAGAAAATTAAAAGACCAGCTAAGCAAAGTAACACTAGAACAATGAAATGCCTCTGCTTTATATTCATATTCACTTGTCTTAAAAATGTGGGTTCTGCAGAAGCTTGAAATCACACGTGCGCGCGCACACACACACACACACACCCCTCTTTTGTAGACTCAAATGAATCATTTTATCAGCCATCCAGTAATTCTGCCTCAAACTTCTGCAATATTCTTACTAAACATTAATTAATATAAGCCCTTTACCATTATTCTCATAATGAAAGATAGACCCATTGTCATAGATCAAACAATAGAAAATTAATTCTGCTTGTCACTGCTATTTTTGTTAGCGCATAGACTGTATTTCTTCCCAAGTGGAATATTTATTTGGGAGTAATTTTATGGGTCCCTAGAGCCACCATCTTTCTTCAACATGATAAATTTCAAAGGCTAAGACTTCAATGATAAAATCCCACTGTATAATTTAATGATCTAGAAGAATGGACTAACCATCATTGAATTTATAGACTCTTTTTGTATTAAGAAGCAGACATGAGCTCAGACTTTGCCAGTGATGAATGGGTAAAAGGGCACAAACATTAACTCTTCATTTCAGGCTTGGACCTCCTCAAGTCACTCTACTGTTGCGTCAAGATGTCCAGGTCTGATTGCAAACGTTCTCACCACCTACTTAAAATGTAAAAGCTGGGAGGCAGCTGGGCCATCACTTAAAATAAACAACACTTCAGGGCCATTTACCTATAGCCAGCTGACCTTGAGGGTGGTGACTCGATCTAAAACATCTTGGGCAAAGTTTTGTCTTATATGACCCACATCCGACTCCAGGTGGACTGTTTGTGGCCAAGGACACAGACCATCTTTCATGGTCCAGACTTAATTGCTTGTGGAAAAACCACTCAGCAGGACCCTGGAACTGAGGGCAAAAACTCTAGTGGACCGGAAGCTCTAGCACCTGAGACTGGATTTCAATTCAAGACTGCACAGCTTGAGGCTTAGAGCATGTTTTTTAATTTAACTCTCTATGGCAGATACTTTTCCTCTCTCTCTCTCTCTCTCTCTCTCTCTCTCTCTCTCTCTCTCTCTCTCTCTCTCTCTCTCTCTCTCTCTCTCTGGCATTATAATTCCAACCTCTGTCGACGGTCAAGAATCAGGGATGCTGTCTCATTTGCCTAGGTGGGCCAGATCAGATGGGCCGAATCAGATAGGCCGGACACATAATGCGATTCAGAGACGACAGCTGGACTAGAGCTGTTACCGACTGGATTCCATGGGACATCAAAAGACTGCGTGGCTGCCCACCAGTGAGATGGTCAGACCTCTTCGTCAAAACCCTGAATGAACAATTTGAGGCTCTTCCCGTTCCTGAAGCAAGCAGATATCATTGGACTACACTTGCTCTCGACAGGGACAAGTGGAGACGTTACTGGTGCCCACTTGAGCAAATCAAAAATCAACAGGATGACAAGTGATACGAGTGAATATAGGTTATCATGTTTGTCCCTTTACCTCCTTTCAGCACTCAGCTCTTGTCCACAATGATCATTTCCAGTTTCATTGTCATAGTGGTCCCTTCTCTATCCTAACTGCACTCCCTTTCCTCCCCTTCCACCCCAGTTACTTGTGGCAAGCTTCCAACCATGGACCAGTCCTCCTGGCCCTTGTTTATACTGTCCTGGGGTATTGGTCTCATACTGTGTTTTTTAAAAATATATCCAACAAATGAGTGCAGTCATTCTATGTCTGTCCCTCTCCTTCTGACTCGTTTCACTCAGCATGATACTCTCCATGTCTGTCCATTTATAAGTGAATTTCATGACTTTTTTTCCCCTGGTGTCTCAGTAGTATTCCCTTGTGTAGATGTACAATAGATTTCTTAGTTCTCTAACTATTCTTTCCAGGAAGTCTCTGTCACTTTCTAACATTAGCTCTACAAATAGAGTGTAACCAAAGAAGCTGAGGTCTCAGTGACATAAAGCAGTCAGGGAAAGACAAAGAAAGTCTGATAGATCAGTGACTTTACTGCACCCCTGTCCATCACCCCCAGGAGACAGTCCAGCTCTCCACACAAAGCATTTGGTCCTGGGAGTGGGTGGGGCAGCTGCCCACCAACACCAGCTTGTCACAAGTGGAAAGGGAAGTGACATCACTCACAGAGGCATGGGATCGAGATTCACAGGCAAGGGTGTGAGGAACAAACCTCGTGGCTGTAAGCCTGGACTCCCTCAACTGTGCTCTCTTCCAGGAGAGAAGGAGACAAATGAAGTGGACGAGATAGCAAGAGAAAATGCATCCAAATCCAAACTCTACTTCTCACCCAGCAGATAAGACTGGAACTTCCCCTCAAGTTATCCCTGCAGGACATTTTATGGAGAAAACCACCCCTAAGCTCTCCTCAAAAGCACAGGGATCCTGAGAATGCACCATCAGAGGCCAGGGAAGAGCAGAAAGGGAGCTGATCAAGCATGGAAGAATTTTTCAGTATTTAACACAACCCAAAGGGGTTCTAACTAAAAGCCCTACCTATAGTTACTATCCCACGCCACCCCACTCTACCCCCTGAAAAAAGTCACCATGTTTTCAAAATAAACCTGAAAAGAAACAGAATCCCTGTAGATGAAAATAAAATGGCCTATTTTTAGAAAACAAATAGAAATAGTTTAGGAAGAGCTTTGAGTATTTAGACTTTCTCGTAATTTAAGCATTCTGAAATGCCAGATTTATTGAAGCTGGAAGAGATACACCAAACCATACAGCGGTTTGAGTTCCCTCAGTGAAAAACAATGGCTATTTTTTTCAAATCAAGCTGGGTGTTTTTTTTCTTTTTTTGGTGTGACACAAAATATTCCCAAGGTGGCCTTTATTTCTTTATTTCACCCAGTTATTTCCACTATAATTATTTTTGTGACACTTTTTTAACTATAGATTAGCACAGCGGGTAGGGCGTTTGTGCCTTGCATGAAGCCGACCTGGGTTCGATTCCTCCGTCCCTCTCGGAGAGCCGGGCAAGCTACTGAGAGTATCTCTCCCCCCGGGCAGAGCCTTCCAAGCCACCCATGGTGTATTCGATATGCCAAAAACAATAACAATTGTCACAATGGAGACGTTACTGGTGCCCACTCAAGCAAATCGATGAGCAATGGGATGACATTAACAGTGACAGGTTATTTCAGTAGGTCTAAAAGCTGGGGAGTCTATAGGAAGTGCTTGGGTCATGTCACATGAAGATGCCTCCCAGCTCCCTTTGGGATGCAAGATGCTGAGTGGTGGAGGGCAGGAGAGGGGGCACTCCTGGTACCTGGAGCTGTGAGGCGAGCTGCTAAAGAATTCTAGCATAAGCACACTGGCTCCAGCCATCTGCCATGCCTGGGAGTGTTTGAGCCACTGGATCCCCAGGAAAACTCTAATCTTGTTCAGAATCTGGTGCAAGCACCACCTCTTGGACTCCAAGCTCGGGCCCAAGAAGAAAGGGAGAGTAAGGGCCCTCCCCACACCCGTGCCCTCGAACCCGGAGCCCTCCTGGCCTCTGCTTCCTAGCCCGAGGCCCCCACATGCAGATGTGCGCAGTTCTCCAGGGCTGTGACTTTGCTCTTTGTCCCCAGGTTAGTCAAGGACCCCGGCTGCCCTCCCCGCGCCCACTCCCTCAAACCTGGAGCCCCCCACCTACCCCACCTCTGCTTCTCCGGCCACCACCCCGAGGGTGTGCCATTCTCCAGGCCAGGTTTTGCTTCCCGACCCAAGTGTGTGACCCCCCCAAGTCGGGACCCCACCCACTTCGTAGTAGTGGGTGTGGCATCTGCACAAGTGGGCATGGCCTATTTGGGGGCGGCCAAAGTTATTTTCCCCTTTCCTGGCACTCTGGACTCACATCTTCATCTCCATCGCCTAATTCTTGGGACAATATCCTGGCCATCACGAATGCATTAGGCCAATAGTCCAGTAGCCTATTCCTATTATACCATAATACTGGAATCACAAGAAGCTCTACAAGTCTAATATTAAAGAACACGTCCTCCGAAGCTTCACTAGAAACCTCAAATATGATGCTATTGAGCACTGAGAGGAAGGTGAAACTCTAGAAGGGGGATAAGGTGACCAGCATTGACCGAGCTCATCCAGAACCCTTTCTCACAACTAGAGGGGAATACTGATACCAAACTAGAAGGCCTCACCACCATACTACCTCAAAAATATGAAGAAACAGTGAAAATCCCCACCGTGAGAAGATGATGAAAAGGGTCCAGACGCCTCAACAAGCATTACCCACAAATACGATCTCTCTGATAAAGAATTCAGAGATGAAATGTTGAAAACCTTCAATGAACTCAAAGAAACATTTCAACAGACATCCAGTAAGCTAAAGGAGGATATGAAAGAAACAATGGAACGGACAGCCAAGAAAATACAGGAAGAAATGAGAGAAGAAATAAAAAAGCTATTAAAAGAAGTGTTACAAATAAAGGATTCTGTATATGAAATTAAAAACACAGTGTGCGCACTTAGTAGTAGAATAGCTATAGCTGAAGACAGAATCAGTGAGCTCGAAGATGAGCTGCAGGAAGCTTACAGGTAACAACAAGCAATGGGGAAAGACCTCAATAAAGCTCTTAGGTGAATCAGAGACGTAGGAGATGATTTCAAGAGGAACAACATTAGAATCATCAGAGTATCAGAAAGACAGGGAGACAACCCCAATGAAAAAGCCACAAAGTATCATTGCTGAATAGTTCCCAGAGCTGGAGAATGCAGGCATCCAGATCCAAGGAGCCCGAAGAATGCCAGCTAAAAGAGACCCTAGTAAAAAAAAAACTCCAAGACATATCATAGTCAGAGTTATAGATAATAGGATAGAGACACAATATTGCAAACAGCAAGGTCAAAGAAGGAAATCACATACAAAGGAGCACCCCTTAGATTTACAGCAGACCTATCAGAGGAAACCCTCCAAACCCAAAGGCAATGGTGGGATATAGTGAAAAAACTCATTGAAATGAACGCCTCACCAAGAATACTTTATCTGGCTAAACTCTCACTCAAACTCAAAGGAATGATACACTATTTCATGGATAAACAAGATCTCAGGAAATTCATAGACTCAAAACCAAACTTAAAAGAAGGACTAAAGGGGCTACTGTAAGACAAGAAAAAACCCTACAAGCACAACAAACCCCTACAGGAAGATGGCACAAAACCCCATGACAATAATCTCCCTCAATGCCAATGGTCTAAATGCACCAATTAAGAGAGATAGAATGGCAGAATGGATTCAGAAGCTAAACCCAACATTCTGCTGCCTACAAGAAGCACATCTGAACAGTCAGAGCAAACACAGACTCAAAGTCAAAGGATGGAAAACAATCCTGCAAGCAAACTATTCCCTCAAAAAAGCCAGGGTGACCATACTAGTATCCAATAACATAAATTTTAGGTTGAAAAAGATTAGAAGGACAGTGAAGGCCATTTTTTACTAATCAAGGGATATGTACAGCAGGAATAAATTACACTCCTAAATGTGTACACACCCAATGAGGGGCCAGCTAAATACTTAAAACAACTGCTAACAGATTTTAAGGAGGACATTGCTAGCAACACAATAATAGTTGGAGAATTCAACACTGCCCTATCACCTCTAGATAGATCAACAAGATTAAAACTCAGCAAGGAAACACTGGCTTTGAAGGAGGAGATAGAAGAGAGAGAGGGCTAATAGATCTATACAGGGCTTTGCATCCCAAAAAGAAAGAATACACATTTTTTACCAGTGCACACAGAACATTTTCCAAAGTAGGCCATGTGCTGGGTCACAAAACATACCCCAATAGAATCAGCAAGAGAGAAATTGTATCAACTATCTTTTCAGACCACGATGCACTGAAGATAGAAGTTAATCACGCACAGACATGGAGAACCAAATAAAACACCTGAAATTAAACAACTCAATGTTAAACAATGAGTGAGTCAGGAAGGAAATCAAGGAAGAAATAGAAAGATACCTAGAAACAAATAAGAATGAAAACACGAGTTACCAGAACCTATGGGACGCAGCTAAAGCCATGTTAAGGGGAAAACTTATAGCTCTGCAAGCATTCCTCAGGAAAGAAGAAAGGGCCTAGATATCACAACGCAAGATCTTAGAAAAGGACCAACAAAAGGAACCCAAACCAGGCAGAAGGAAAGAAATAACAAAACTTAGAGCTGAAATTAATGACATGGAAACCCAAAAAACAATCTGAAAGATCAATGAAACCAAGAGCTGGTTCTTTGATAAAATAAACAGGATTGATAAATCACTAGCAAGGCTCGCAAAGAAAGAAAGATAAAGAACCCTAGTAAACAGAATCAGAAATGAAAAGGGGTATATCACAACAGAAACCAAAGAAATTCAAAAGATCATCAGAGACTACTTCGAAAGGCTGTATGCCACGAAACAAGAGAACCTAGAAGAAATGGATAAATTCCTGGATTCCTATCATCTCCCAAAGTTGAACCAAAAAGATCTGGAATACCTGAATAGACCTGTTAATATCAAAGAAATTGAAACTGTAATCAAAAGTCTTCCGAAAAACAAAAGCCCAGGTCCAGATGGATTCACTAGGAATTCTTCCAAACATTTAAAGAGGACCTATTGCCAATTCTTCTCAAGCTTTTCCAGGAAATCGAAGAAACAGAAACTCTCCCAAACAGTTTCTATGAGGCACATATCTCTCTAATACCAAAAGCAAACAAAGACACCACAAAGAAAGAAAACTACAGGCCAATATCCCCAATGAACACAGATGCAAAGATCCTCAACAAAATATTAGCAAATAGAATCCAACAACTCATCAAAAAGATCATACACCACGACCAAGTGGGATTCATCCTGGGGATGCAAAATGGTTTAACATTCGGAAATCAATCAACATAATCATCATATCAACAGAAGAAAAGATTTTTTAAAAATAATCATATCAATAGATGCAGAGAAAACATTTGACAAGATCCAGCACTTGTTTATGATGAAAACTCTCGCCAAAATGGATATAGAAGGGACTTTCCTCAATATCGTCAGAGCCTTCTACCACAAGCCTATGGCAAGTATAATCTTTAATGGGGAAAAACTAATAGCCTTTCCTCTAAGATCAGGGACGAGACAAGGATGCCCACTCTCACCACTTCTGTTCAATGTAGTACTGGAAGTACTTGCAATAGCAATCAAGCAAGAAAAAGGTATTAAGGGCACTCAGGTAGGAAAGGAAGAAATCAGGCTCTCACTATTCACAGATGATCACTGTCACTGTCATCCTATTGCTCATTGATTTGCTTGAATGGGCACCAGTAACGTCTCCATCATATGACTTGTTTGTTACTGTTTTTGGCATGTTGAATATGCCATGAGTAGCTTGGAAGGCTCTGCCATGCAAGATACCAAGATACTCTTGATAGCTCTCCGAGGGGGGCAGAGGAATCGAACCTGGGTCGGCCGCGTGTAAGGCAAATGCCCTACCACTGTCCTATTCTATATTAAGAGAACTCTAAAACCTCTCCCAAGAAACTCCTAGAAATAATAGACTTGTATAGCAAAGTTGCAGGATATAAAATCAATACCCAAAAGTCCATGACCTTCTTGTACACAAATAATCAGAGACAAGAAAGTGACATGAAAAAAGCAATCCCTTTCACAATTATGCCTCAGAAAATCAAGTACTTTGGAATCAACTTAACTAAGGAGGTAAAGGACCTGTACAAGGAAAACTACAAAACGCTATTTCAAGAAATAAAAGAGGACATGAGGAAATGGAAACATATCCCCTGCTCATGGATTGGGAGAATTAACATTGTCAAAATGGCAATACTCCCCAAAGCATTATACAATTTCAATGCAATCTCTATAAGGATACCCATGACATTCTTCAAAGAAATGGATCAAACACTCCTGAAATTCATATGGAACAATAAGCACCCACAAATAGCCAAAGCAATTCTTGGGAAAAAGAAGATGGGAGGCATCACCTTCCCCAACCTCAAACTCTACTACAAAGTGGTAATAATTAAAACAGCATGGTACTGTAATAAAAGTAGAGTCACAGACCAATGGGACAGGGTTGAATATCCTGACACACACCCTCAAACATATGATCATCTAATCTTTGATAAGGGAGCAAGAAATGTGAAGTGGAGCAAAAAAAAGCTTCTTTAATAAATGGTGCTGGCAAAACTGGACAGCTACATGCAAAAATATAGGCTCAGACCTCTACCTAACATCATAAACCAAAGTCAGATCAAAATGGATTAAAGACCTCACCATCAGACCAGAATCCATCAGGTACATTGAAGACAAGGTCGGCAAAACCCTCCACGACATTGAAGCTAAAGATATCTTTAAAGGTGACACACCATTGGCCAAACAAGTGGAAACAGAGATAAACAAATGGGACTACCTTAAACTGAGAAGCTTCTGCACCTCAAAAGATACAGTGTCCAGAATACAAAGACAGTCTACATAATGGGAAAGGATATTCACCCAATATCTATCTTATAAGGGGTTGATATCAAGTACATACAAGGCACTGGTTGAACTCTACAAGAAGAAAACATCCAATCCCATCAGAAAATGGGGGGTGGAAATGAACAGAAATTTTTTCAAAGAAGAAATCCGAATGGCTAGAAGACACATGAGAAAATGCTCCACATCACTAATCATCAGGCAGATACAGATTAAAACAACAATGAGATTTCATTTCACACCACAGAGACTGGCTCACATCCAAAAGAACAAAAGCAACCAGTGTTGACGCGGATGTGGGGAGAAAGGGACTCTAGTTCATTGCTGGTGGGAATGCCGACTGGTTCAGCCCTTTTGGAAAACAATATAGACGATTCTCAAAAAATTAGAAATTGAACTCCCATTTGACTCAGGAATACCACTCCTGGGAATATATTCCGGAGAGGCAAAAAGGTATAGTAGAAACGACATCTGCATTTGTATGTTCATTGCAGCACTGTTTACTTTAGCCAAAATCTGGGAAAAAACAGAGTGCCCAAAAACAGATGACTGGTTAAAGAAACTCTGGTACATCTACACAATGGAATACTATGCATCTGTTAGAAAAGATGAAGTCATGAAATTTGCAAAAAAAATGGATCAACATGGAAAGTATCATGTTAAGTGAAATGAGTCAGAAAGAGAGAGACAGACATAGAAAGATTGCACTCATCTGTGGAATATAAAATAACAGTGGGAGACTAACACCCAAGAGTTGTAGAGATAAGGAGCAGGAGGTCTGCCCCACAGCTTGGAAACTGACCTCACATGCTGTGGGAAATGGCAGCTGAGATAGAGAAGGGAACACCAATTAG
The DNA here is from genome assembly GCF_027595985.1 of Sorex araneus. Classification (NCBI taxonomy): domain Eukaryota; kingdom Metazoa; phylum Chordata; class Mammalia; order Eulipotyphla; family Soricidae; genus Sorex; species Sorex araneus. The sequence continues at coordinate 49,470,129 of NC_073307.1, read as the reverse complement.
ATGATGTTGGAAGGACCCATTAGGGTTGAAAGATGCATGCTGAAATTAGATTATAGACTGAACATGATGGCCACTCAATCCTCCATTGCAAACTACAACACCCAAAAGGAGAGAGAACAAAGGGGAATGCCCTGCCACAGAGGCAGAGTGGGTGGGGGTGGTGGGAGGGACACTGGGAACATTGGTGGAGGAGAATGGGCACTGGTGGAGGGATGGGTAAATAATCACTGTATGACTGAAATCTAAACACGAAAGTTCATAAGCTTGTAACTGTAGCTCATGGTGATTCACTAATAACATTTTTTTTTAAAAAAAGGGGAGAGAGTGAGGCTGGCTTATCCCTCCCCACCCAGCAGAGGAAGTTCACGTCCATCTGCAGGGTGGTGAGTTGGACGCCTCTGCCTGCAGCAGTTCTGAGATGGGTGAGGAAGATGAACTTGTTCTCCCTGCTCATTCTCCAGTCCATTTCCTGCTGGTAAGTGTGCATGTGACCCAACCTGGTTTGATCTCCAGCACCAAACAAATATGGTCCTCCTGAGCCTAGCCAGGGTCCACTCCTGAGCACAGAGCCAGAAATAGCAAAAGTCCTGTGGGATGGGGCTCCAAAACAAACCAAAGAAGGGTAACTTTCATTTCTTTTGGCAAAAAGCACCTGGATCCCCGATGGCTCTTCTGGACAAACCTCCCTGGTGGAGACAAATGAGCAGTGACCCAGGACTTGGCATTTATGGGTTGGTTGGGTGCCTGGTTCTGAGCAAATCAGATCTCTTCACCCTTGCACATTGGTTTCCTCATCTGTAAGATGAAGAGCATCATAGCACCTAGTTTGTGATGAGGAGTAAGAAAGAAGTACGCCGGGGCAATTTTTTCCCACCAGATATGCCCTGCACACCCAAAGCCCCACCCCACCCCCCTCACCCAAGTAGGAGCTGTGCCTACACTGGTCTCCACCAGGGACAGGGCCCTGTGCAGAGAAGAGAGAGTTGAGGAGCCCATGCCTGGCCTCTGGCTCCTGAAGGCTGAGCTTCCCCACCCGCATGTCCATCACAGCCCACTGTCCCTCATCCTTTCCAGGGTTTATTCTAGGCACTGACCAAGACTCTGGCTTACATCTCCCTGACTCCCAAAAGCTATTCTGTGTGGAAGACAGACAAACAGTCATTTAATCTTTGAACTTGAGCAATCTGGAACCGTTTCTGTCAATATAGGCCTGGGAGTGGAAGCCAAGGCCCACGTCAAGCCGAGGGCCCAGTCGTAGTCCCACTGCAGGTACCACTGCAGCATGTCGGCCACTCACTGATCTAAGGCCATGTTGGTTCTGCCCATCAAGTTGCAGGCACAGCTGTAGGATGGCAACAGTTTTTTTAGGCCGTCCATCAGTTTGAAAATTTCATCCTCTTTTCATCAGTATCAAACTCTGAGATATCCCACTGACCGAAATGGGTTTCCGTCCACTGGCACTGGCTGGAGTTGATTGGGTCTTGCCCGACTCCCAGTCAGTTTCTTTCTGCAAGGCCTTCCGCCTCACCTGGTCAACGTGCATCTTGTCCACATTGCCTTTCTTCTCCAGCACCACCTCCAGGTCCTTGTCAGGATCCACCTGCTGAGTCTCTCCTACCATGGTGCTCTCCTTCCTTTTCTCCTTTTTCTTGTGTTTCCCAGCCAGCTTCTCCAGGCCTACTCACCCCACCTTCTCCTTGCTCTTCTTCGTCTCCTTCATGGGGACCTTGGAGCCATCACCGATGGGGAGGCACACGGAGGCGTCCAAGACTGTAGCCAGCTCCTTCTGGCCACCTTTCCACCGGCTGCCCTCCAGGGCCCTGGCCAAGCTCTCCCTCCTGGCAGGTTTTCTTTTTCTGCTTCAGCTTCTGCTTCTGCCCCAGGTGGCCAACCCACCCGGGGTGTACCTGGCATCCCCTGCCTCGCAGAACCAGAAGTCGTGGCCCACGCTGACCCTGGGCTCTGGGGATTTCTTCCTGTGCTTCTTCATCTTCCTGCTTCTCACCTTCCTAGTTGGTCAGGGGTCCATGGCCTTGGCCTTAGGGTCAGGGGATATGGCTAGTGTCCACAGCAACTTCTTCCTCTTCTCCCCGCCACTGCTACTGACCAGCTCTGGCCTCCTGGAGTGCTTGGAGCATGCCTGCGATCCTCCTCCTCTTCATTCCCTTCTCCCTCCTCCTCCTTCCCTCTCCCTCTCCCTCCCCTCTCCTTTCTTTCCCACCCCCTCCCCTGCCTCTTCCCCCTAGTTCCCTAACTTCACACTTGAAGTCAAGAACCTGGAGAAATAATTGCCACTTTCCCCCACCACTTTCTTCTTCCTTTTTCTTTTTCTCTGGGAGCCCCAGGCCCAGATCTCCTTTGTGGGTCTTGGTGATCATCACCACAGCCCCGGCTTCTCAGGCTGCACACAAGAGGGCCCAAGTGGGGCCGGAGCAATAGTACAGTGGGCAGGCTAGCCCAGGTTTGATCCCCGGCATCCCATATGGTCCCCCAACCACCGCCAGAAGTAATTCCTGAGTGCAGAGCCAGGAGTAACCCCTGAGCATCGCCAGGTGTGACCCAAAAAGAAAAAAAAAGAGCACCCAAGTTTGTCGTTTCTTTAGTGCTATATGCTATTAAATAAATGTATTACTTTTATAAAGAAGGAGGTTTTAAATCTTCACCTAAAAAAAAAAAGTAGTAAGAGCAGAGCCGAAAAAATAGTACAGCGGGTCAGGTGCTCACCTTAGCATGGCTGAACCGTGATTCAGTTCCCAGCATCACTTATGCCCATTCCCGTGAGTCCCACCGAGAATGATCCCTGAGCACAGAGCCAGGAGTGAGACCCTGAGACCCTCTGGGTGTGCTCCAAGCCCCCCACCCCTCCATTCTAACTAACAGCATTTAAAAACTCGTAGTAGAAAGGTTTGTGATCTGGGCAGCTCACTACAGAATTACTTCCAGTGGGCCTTGAGGCAGACATGTTGTGTGAGCGAGCTTTAGAGACGGAGCCTGGTGTAGACAGAATGAATGCCCATTGTTAACAAATTTCCATTTAGGGAGGAATTTTCCTCAAGCTTTCTTGGCAGGGACCTTGCATACTTTTCACCTCTTCCAGGGACTCAGGGACAAGGCTCTTGCTTGCTTGCTCCTACCTCCCAACTTCTCAGACTTGACAGACGCCGCACAGGCAATAACTCAGATGCTCCCGACCCAAACTCCCCTGGGCCCTCCAGCCAAGGCTTTCAAGTCACAGGAAGAAAGGGAAATGGGAGGGTGGATCTGACTAAATCCAGAAGATCTCAAAGCCAGGGGAGAGAGGAAATCATCAAGACAGAAATCCAAACAATGTTGTGTCAACCAGGTTTAAATTCTTCATTTTAAAAGAGGTTTGGGTTTCCAGGGGAGTTTCAGAGAAGGCAAAAGCAACCCAGCCGACTCATTCCCAGATTCCTGTTGCCACCATCTTAGCCTGAGCATGATGTACGTTTATCACTGGAAAACAACCAATGAGATGGCAGAGTTAGCAGAACACGGTTTAGATTTTCCTAGATTTCACTTAACATACCTTCCACTCTAGGGCCCATCACCTTTTTCTTGGTATCTCATGAGATTGGCTCAGCTTTGCATTTTGTTTTGGAGCCCATGGAGATGCACAGATGCAGCTTTTCTGAGGCTTTACAAGCCCACCTGAATCCTTCATGCCTACATTAGCTGGAACATTTATTCAAGAGCTAAAGTAAAGTGGAAAATGAATCATGTGACTGGCCAGAGTATTTACAGGAGGAGTGCCCGTCACATCCTGCAGCTCTCTGATAAATTTTAGGGTTGTAATTGGCATCGAGAGCTTTCTAACAAGAGGAATTGGAAAACAGTGCTCAAGTCCCCATGAGAATGCAGAAATCAGCCCACAGGGTGTACTGGCAAACAGCACCAGACAGAGGGCCTGGATCATGAGTGGAAGAGATAAATATAAGTGAACGAACAGCTGCAAGTGACTGTGTACAGGGCTCAGCTTTGAGGTTTCATTTCAAAGTGTGACATGATTCACATGCAAAGTGAAACACACCATCAACACCATCAGAACACACAACAGACTCAAAACACTGTGGTTATTCATGCTTTGCTTTTGAACTCTGGCTTCTGGGGTTGCGTTTATTTTTATTTAGACACATGATTTATAAAGTTGTTCATCATAGAGTTGTTTCAGGCATGCAAGTTTCCAACACCAGTCCTACCACCAGTGTGTCCTTCCTTCCACCAAATGTCCCCAGGCTCCCTCGGGCCCACCTCCACACCCCACCCTCAGCCTGTCCCTTTGGCAGACGTATAACAAATTTAGTTCATCTAAACTTCTGTTTGTTGTTTTTCAAAGACACACCACCATAGAGGATGAAGGAAATGCCACCAATTGCTTCTATTCACTGACAGTGGAAAAGTGTTGGAGCTTCCCTGAACATCTTAGGAGAATTAGTCTCCTCTGTGGAATAAAGACAATATGACAGTTCTAGGAGAGATTTACTGAGAGAATTGAGTTTGGCGAAGTCTGTGTCTATCTGCCTCCAGTCTGAATACCTTCCTATAAGCTATGGGAGTTTGTTGCCCCAAGGTTCCAGAAGTTTCATGTTTCAGGAAGTTGGACTTAAGAATCCTGGCTTTGGGAAATCTCGGCTTCCTCTGTGCTCTCCAGCAAGGTTACTCCTGGGTTTGGGATGCCCATGGCCCTCAGACTCTCCCATGATCCTTCTGGGTTTGGGATGCACATAACCTTCAGAATCTCCCATGATACTCCTGGGTTTGGCATGCATATAACCCTCAAAAACTCCCGTGATCCTTCTGGGTTTGGGATACACAAGGCTCTCAAAATTGCCATGATCCTTCTGGTTTTGAAATGACCATGGCCTTCTGCTCCTCCCATGATGTTCCTGGGCTTGGGGTGCACACAGCCCCTTTGCTCCTCCCATGGTCCTCACTTAGCCCTCAGTTTTTCCCATGATCCTCCTGAGCTTAGGATGTGTCTAACCCCCAGAGCTGCCTCCTTCTAGGCTCTGGGTGGGTCTCCATGGGGAGTCTTGCCTCTGACTCTGCCCCTTCACTTGCCATTGTCTCTTCTGCATGTGGTTTAGCCACTGGCTCTCTTCCTCACATCTCGTTTAAACATGTGTCATGCTTGATGCCCACTCCTGCTCCCTGCTCTCTTACAGGATGACCTCCTCTGAAGAAATCAGATTTCCCAATAAAGTCACATTCACAGGGACAGTGAGCTGGAAGAACATGGGCTGACATTCAGTGGTTGTTTCCAGGCTGTGCCAGCGTGGGGAAAGGGTGGTTTGTTCAGAGGAATAAGGTGAGCAGCTTCTGGGCTAACCAGGTGCAGGAACACGGTGGGGTGGCTCATTGCTCTGTAACCACAACGAGCCTTTAAAATCCTGCGGGTTCTTGGCACTGTCCAAAGTCAGCCTTTTTAAATCCCTGATTAAATAATCCCATGCTAAATCTCACGGTAATTCCCTTCCAGGCCTTTGTATTTGTATCCAATTATGGAACACCCAAGCCAGACCCTCAAAGGCATACTTTGAAGAGCGGTTTGGGGTTTGCTGGCGTGTGGGTTGTGTTTTTTGTTTTTTTTTTTTCTTCTGTCTAAGCTGCTCCGCTTGAGCTTCCTCCCACCTGGTTGAAGTTAACGGCTTGAAGGCTAAAAGGGTTCTCTGCAAGTGTAGAGTTCGGGCGCCAAAGAAAGTGACAGCATTGGGGCCAAAGTGAGAGGACAGCAGTCTCTCCAATCCTGCAGGCGCAGGGGTCCTCAAAACAGCTAAGTCTGATCACTGTTCTGACTCTGCCTGACTTTCCTTTTTTGAACAGGAACGGTCAGATGGTCATAGAAGCCACGGGGAATGCATGCTCCATACTGCAGAGTCACAGCATGGGGACCAGAGAGATAGAAGAGCAGGCCAGGCTGTTGTACACAGCCAATCGGGGTTCAATCCCAGCATCCTATATGGTCCTCCAGCCCTACCAGGAATGATCCTTGTGTACAGAGCCAGAATTAAGGCCTGAGTGTGGCTGGGTGTGTTCCACCCCCCCCCCACCCCCTAGAAAAAAAAAACTAACAAAAATATTGATATGCTTTAAAAACCAGGATCTTTGATTTGTTATTTGTGTCACTTTGCAGCAGGTAATTAAGTCCTCTCAACTCTGGTTTTCTCATCTGTAAAATGTGCAAAATTTCTCATCTGTCTCATGTGTAAAATGTTGGGGGGAAATTACAAAGATCTATTTCTCCTGAGTCAAGGAATAATGGCACTTGATACCTTTAGCCCGCAATACTGACAGAGAATCAGTGTTTCCTCCGCAAAAGAGAGGTATTTTGTTTTCCTAAAAACATTACTCCAAATGATAGCTACATCTAGAAATGTCTGACCTGTTTCATTCCTTTTTAAACCCAGGGAAGGGGCTAGGCTCGGTTTCTATGAATACTTAGGACCAAGAACCAATTTCCCTTCCCCCGTTGCCTTGAACCATCACAACAGGCAACATTCCATGAATCCTAAGTATCTGATGCCCTGGAGAGAGCTGGAAGGAAGCAGATTCTTCCCCAAATTCCAGTGACTTCTCCCACACAGCCTCACCTGTTTTCTCATCCTGAGTTGCAGAATTTTGAGAACATTCCCCAGGATGGCAGATTTTTGCTGGGTGTTTTATGGTCAAGGAAAGCGTGTGTATGTTTGGTGGGGGGAGGCGGGGTATGAGGTGTGACCTGGCCTGAAGTGGTTCTCCTTTCTTTCATTCTGTCCTTGGGATGCCTTCTGTTTTTCCTTCCCTTCATGTCTCCCCTGGCTCAAAGCCCATCACTGAAGACAGGGAGGTGGTTAGAAGCAGCAGAATTATCAACTCGGTTCACACTGTTCCCTCCCCTCCCAGTAGGCACACCAGTTAGGGTAAGAGCAGAGCTGATGGCAGTCAGGGAAAAGAAAACCCTCACAAAAACTCGAGAGTTCTGAAGACACAGCTCCTCGCCTTGAGTTTTTGGGGACACCTCCTGAGCAGGCCCCAGAGGAGCCAGGAAGCACTCCTGACAAGTCTGGACCAGCGGAAATGGATGGTTTCACTTCACAAGCCCGACAACACTATCCAGCAATGCAAAGCTGCTCAAGCATTGACTGGGGGCGCTTCGAAGTGATTGGGAGGAGAAAGAACCCCACATTCTGGCCCAGCATCCTAACAGCATGACTCATGAAGAGCAGAGTCCCTCCCCTAGGGGCTCCTGCCACTTCCTGTGCTCATGGCCACACTACGTGCTCCTTCCCAATTCAGATTTTCTTGGATATTCCCCTTGCAAACAAATGTCCCCACCAGACTGGGGGGTCGCTCTCTTTTCTTACCAGGAATCATGAACGAGCAACACTCTGATGGGGACAGTGCTGCTGCTGCTTAAAAAAAAAAAAAACCCACCTTACCACTTTGGTATATCTGACAGTAGCTCCATGTCACCAACTCTGGGGCCAGCCTCTCTTGTGGAAGGTGTGGCCTTCATACCATGGAAAAGTCTCAACTGCAAGAAGACAGAGATTTTTTGACCTTTACCTGACATGGATAAGCCTGGAGGGTATCATGCTCAGTGGACAGAAAAAAAAACAAATCACAGAGGCTTTCCCTCATGTGGGATAAATGAACAACCCCAAGAACAAAACTGCACACAAACACTTAAGCCTGTAACATCAAATTAGTGGTTTCCATATGGGAAAGAAGGAGGGAGGGTGGGAGCCTCGGGGAGGAAAGGATTCGATTGGCTGCCTCCAGAATTGGGCTGTTAGTACAGAATATAACAGAGCCCATACAGATGCTAAGCTATAAGACCATGCACCTGAAACCCATATAATGTTGTAGACTGTATTACTTCCATTTTTTTAAAAAATTGAACAATTAAAATATGTAAAATAAATGCCATGAAACTTTCTCTCACCTGGCCCTCCAGATCCCCAGTTCCTGTTCCAACTTTCCACTCTGTCATACTGTTTTACACGTGCACATTTCACATGAGGTACTGTTCTGAAGTGACTTTTAATTTTCAGCCTCCTGGAGATGACTCATGAAGGCCAAAGCAGAATGTCTGCTCTACCTGTTTTCCCCTGAGAGTCTTGGATCTGTGTCTGGCCCTAGAAAGCAGACTCAGGTTAAGATCCATTAAACAGATACCTCCGTGATCAGGGAGCTGGTGAACATGCAGCACTAGGTATCCTGAATAGACTCAAGAAACAGAGGCCATGGACCAGCCCTCCTGGCCCCTGTGTCTATTGTCTGGGTAAGAAGGATGCCACCAAAGGGGAGGTGGCTTGCAGTTAGGAGAGTGAAGGGACCACTATGATGATAAGAGCTGAAAATGATCACTCTAGACAAGAACTGAGAGCTGAAAGGAGGTAAAGGGATATGCAGGGTGCCCTTTCGGTAACAGTGCTAAGTGCAAACCACAGTGCCAAGAAAGGAAAATGAGAGAAAGAGAGAGAGAGAGAGAGAGAGAGAGAGAGAGAGAGAGAGAGAGTCTGCCATAGAGGTAGGCTTGTGGGGGGCAGTGCAGGACAAGAAGGGCAGGAGGGAAATTGGAGAAATTGGTGGTGAGAAATGTGCACTGGTGAAGGGATAGGTGTTGGAACATCGTATGACTGAGACTAGATCATGAACAACTTTGTAACTGTATATCTCAGGGTTATTCAATAAAAACAAACACTAGCCAACATGTGGTTCATGTCAGACCCTAGGTCACCCAAGTTGGCCTCCCACCAAGAAAGCACAGCCACTGTTGCATGGAGCAAGCTACCCTTCCAAGGCCATCCCTGGAAAGCATGGATGTAAGCTATCTTCTCCTATTACACACACACACACACACACACACACACACAAATGTACACACATACATGTGCTGAACATTAGTTTCCTCCTTCTACAAATGAAAACTAGGCACCTATTTTAAGAGACAGGCTCAACCTCACATAGCTGGAAATAAAGGCTTCCATCTCCCTTCTCTCATTTGGAAGATTTCCAATAGATAGTCATGACTCTCCCCGGGGGTCACCAACAGCTTCCAAGTTCTGCCTGCAAATGTTTCCCCCCCTCATCCCAAGACCTGAATGAGCTTCTGGAACTCCTTCCACTTGAGGAGTCAAGGACCAAGACTCCTCCAGCAGTTCAGAGGGCCTCAACCCCAGAATTCCCCACAGATGTTCTGAGTGGTCTGCCTTCAGCCCCACTTCCCACCCACTTGGGCTTTCTCAAAGCTGACCACCCACCTTCCCTTCTATCACCAAGGACTATCTCTCCTCAGATACTTGCATCATGGCCATGACTGACTGGAACAGAAGCTGAGTGGCCACGAAAACTATTCTTGGGTGCCTGAGACTCCCCAGATGTCACAACCTTCCCTGCCCCTGCCCCCACCCCGCCACCACCAAAACCAGCCAGGTGCAAGAGGACCTGTGAGCAATGGATTCTGAACATTTCTCTTGAGACAGATTAATCATCTATCACTTGGACTTGGAGCCAAGAAAGTACCTCAAATGCAATCTGTTAGCAGAGGCAAAGGGAGGAGAAGGGGGGAACCAGCTAAAGCTTTGCTCAGATCTCAGTACCAACTAAAGACCAATGCCCATTTGACTCCATAGCATCCATGGCTGCATGAACCATGCTGTCCCCCAGAAACCCCTTGGGTCGGGGCTGAGGTAGAGTACCCCAGGTAGGGTGTTTGCTTTGCATGCAGTGGACTGGGTTCAATCCCTGGCACCCCATATGGTCCCCTGAGTGCTTCCAGGAGTGATCCCCGAGTGCATAGCCTGGAGTCAGCCCTGATGGTAGCCAAGTGTAAAGTCCCAAAATAAAACAGGGAACATAGAAGCCCCAAAATAAAACAGGGAACATAGAAAAGAAACCCCTTGGGCCCCCGAACACATGGAGTAAGCCTGGCCCCTACACTGAATATCCCCCAAGGCATTTCACCCAGAGCAGGGGGAGTTCCTCCACCTGCAGCACTGCTGTCCATCAACTCTCAGCAGCAACATCTGGGAATGGCTCAGGGCCCCCGCAAAGCACAGGGCTAACTGGAAGACCCGAGCAGGGGGATGGGTGGATGGCTGGCTGGGACAGCAGATTTCACATGCCAGACCTTTGGCTTCCCTCTTCCACCCATCCCTGGCACTGACTCAGAGCACCACAGGCCACCTCCCCACAATTTGAGGAGCAGATGGACACTTCCTGCCCTCAAAGTGACCGCAGCACCTGAACAAACTTGCAAGTTCAGGCTCACAGGTGATTTATAAGTCTTTCCTGGCTTCCTCTCCCCAAAGAGGCAGTAGAAAAATGGAACCCAGGTTTCCTGGCTTCAGGCCTACCGCCCCATGAGATGGCTCCATGCACCTCCCATCCTCTCAGCTGTCCCCACCAGGCGGCTTAGGGACAGGAAGGAGAGGTTTTTCACCTATCTCCCATGCATCTACTTCTGTTCTTTTGGCACCTGGGAGACAAGGAGAGAGGGGTGTGCTCCTAATCAGATCTGACTCAGCCTGACCTCACCTGCCTTTACAAAGGCCATGAAATCCCAGCCCACGTAGGTTTGTTGCAGGTGTACTTGCTCCATCACTTGTAGCCTTGTTATTGCTGGAACTTGTCACAGACTATGTCTCCTACTTGGGCGGAGTGGCGGGGGCGGGAGAGGGAGCGAGGGGGAGTGTAGTACAATCTCACAAAGGCATTTTCCATTTAGTAAGATAAATTTTGCCTATGCCAATCCAATTTTATAGAATTATACTGGAAATTAAGAAGAAATGGGTTTGCACTGTAATTTTTCTTTTTTTTTCTACTGTTAATTGTTGGACAGTGGCTAATTATGAGGAAGGAAGGAAGGAAGGAAGGAAGGAAGGAAGGAAGGAAGGAAGGAAGGAAGGAAGGAAGGAAGGAAGGAAGGAAGGAAGGAGGGAAGGTGAGAGGGAAGAAGGGAGGGAAGGAAAGGAGGAAGGAAGGAAGGAGGAAAGGTGAGAGGGAAGAAGGGAGGGATGGAAAGGAGGAAGGAAGGAAGGAAGGAAGGAAGGAGGGAAGGTGAGAGGGAAGAAGGGAGGGATGGAAAGGAGGAAGGAAGGAAGAATGGAAGGAAGGAAGGAAGGAAGGAAGGAAGGAAGGAAGGAAGGAAGGAAGGAAGGAAGGAAGGAAGGAAGGAGGGAAGGTGAGAGGGAAGAAGGGAGGGAAGGAAAGGAGGAAGGAAGGAAGGAGGGAAGGTGAGAGGGAAGAAGGGAGGGATGGAAAGGAGGAAGGAAGGAAGGAAGGAAGGAAGGAAGGAAGGAAGGAAGGAAGGAAGGAAGGAAGGAGGGAAGGTGAGAGGGAAGAAGGGAGGGAAGGAGGGAAGGTGAGAGGGAAGAAGGGAGGGATGGAAAGGAGGAAGGAAGGATGGAAGGAAGGAAGGAAGGAAGGAAGGAAGGAAGGAAGGAAGGAAGGAAGGAAGGAAGGAAGGAAGGAAGGAAGGAAGGAAGGAAGGAAGGAAGGAGGGAGGGAAGGTGGGAGGGAAGAAGGGAGGGAAGGAAAGGAGGAAGGAAGGAAGGAGGGAAGGTGAGAGGGAAGAAGGGAGGGATGGAAAGGAGGAAGGAAGGAAGGAAGGAAGGAAGGAAGGAAGGAAGGAAGGAAGGAAGGAAGGAAGGAAGGAAGGAAGGAAGGAGGGAAGGAGGGAAGGTGAGAAGGAAGAAGGGAGGGATGGAAAGGAGGAAGGAAGGATGGAAGGAAGGAAGGAAGGAAGGAAGGAAGGAAGGAAGGAAGGAAGGAAGGAAGGAAGGAAGGAAGGAAGGAAAGAAGGAAGGAAGGAGGGAGGGAAGGTGGGAGGGAGGGAAGGTGGGAGGGAAGGAAAGGAGGAAGGAAGGAAGGAAGGAAGGAAGGAAGGAAGGAAGGAAGGAAGGAAGGAAGGAAGGAAGGAAGGAAGGAAGGACAAATGGACAAACTAGTAAGGCCTGGGCTTTATTCTAGTTCTGATCTGTGTTCCATCTCTTCCATGGCTGTTCATCTTATTAGTATCTTGACAATGAAATGAGTGGGCTAGGGACCGGGAGATCAATATCTAAAAGAGTTGGAGTTCAGGTTTTGCATGCAGGAGCACAGGGTTCAATTCTCAGCATCACATAGTCCCCTGAGCACTGCCCAAGAGCAACTACTGAACTCTGGGTTAGGACACTTCTAGACATGTCAAAACCCCAAAGAGGTACTGATATGGACACACTAGAGTAGGAAAAAGTTATCTGTGAACCATGATTGAAAACGTCATTGACTGAGCTACATGGCTGCGTGCCAGATAACCTGCATTCAAACCCTGCTTAGTGAATGCAGTGGTGTTGTGTGTGTGAACCAGCCAACCTCAGAGAAAACATGACTCTGTCAGAGCCCAGTGGTGAAGATGTAGAGATGGTTTCTCATTTTACTAATTCACTTCCCAAAGGGTAACCTCTGCTCCTTTTAGACCACGATTCTTCAGAGCTGAAGTTAGGACCCCATTGTGGCTAGATTCAAGCCAATGTTCAGTTACCAAGTCAGAGGTGCTACAGTGATTGAGTAACTCATTACTCGTTGCCTGCCAGAGCTAATCTTTTCTTTTCACTCAGTTTTCAGGGAAGTACTTGGAACACTACAAAACACAGACTCCAGGAGAACTGAATCGAGTCATTTATGTTCTATTTTGTCAAGAGCAGAATTCAGCAATTCTCTGACTATACCGGAAATGCTGGCCCAAAGAAAGCTTTCCAAATAGTTGCTATTCATATAACAACTAAGCAGTAGGATACATCATGTTTGCAGGGCAATTCACCCACTGAAAAATGGGATTGTTAGCACATCAAGGACCAGCAAATGGAGAGCTTAGTCTCTATTCCTAATGAAAATTATATTTTCCTGATGGGTTCCCAGCAGCAGATTAAAGTGCAATTCAATGTCTAATCAAATTATGATGGTTTACTAATGCAGAAATAAGCTCTCCCATTTTTTCAGACTGAGAAAAGTGATTTTTTTTCCAATAATTATTTGTTCAAGGATTGAATTCAAACAATATGTTATCATTATTGGAGAAAGAAAGAGAATATCATTGTATCAGGCATTGTCTGCTTACATGAAAAAAAATTGACAGAAAAAACATGGAGTTTTGTTTGTTTGTTTCTGTGATGAAGCAAAACACAGAGAGGAAAGTGGAGGAGGATGTGGAAAAGGTCACATCAGATCAATGATTTATAAAATCACTCCTCAGATCAAGAAATAGCACCGTAGAAGCCCCCATAAACAAAAATTCAATAAATCTCTTCACTCTGTCCCTCAAAGGCAAACAATGTATTTTTTTCAAATACCACTGCGTACTTTTTTATAATTTACCACCAGTGGTATACAGTTGCCTATTTTATGAACTTGATCTTTTGGGGAGGGGTGGAGGTCACACCCAGCAGTGCTCATGGCTTGCTCCTGGCTCGGTGCTCAGAGATCACTTCTGCTGGGGCTCACGAGTGCTGAGGATAGAACCCAAGCTGGCTACATGCAAATTGAGTGCCTTACCTCTATAGTATCTCTCTGGCACCTGATTTTTATCCCTTAAAAAAAAAAAAAAAAAAACACGTTCACTTCTATTGTTTGTAGTTATGGCAAGCTACACATCGCTATTCAATTAACAGCAGAACCACCTGATAAGATGCATAAACATACTGGAGGGATTAGAAGAAACCTGACACATTGTTTCCCTTGTGGCTTGGTTGCTAGTCCTCGGATCTTCAACCAAGGGGTCAATTCCATTTATGTGACTATTTCTGGGAAAGAGTAATCAGAGAAGCCTGGGTTTACCTGAGAAAATTACCTAAGAAGTTCTGCATTACTCACTTTATCTGGATACATTTGGAAATACTCAAAACATAACAGGACCCCTCCAGGTAAAGCAAGGATAGTGAGTCAGTATTGAGAAGAGAGAGTTCACCAAGCACCCAGCCTTCAACCAGGCATTGGGTACCTCACTACAATTGCACATTCATGGATGTGGGTGGTGGGTAAGAAATTTGGGGTGGGAAGGGCGCTGTGTTTTGATGCTATTCAAAATTTTCAGTCTTTTTTAGTGTCTCTGGGTAGAAGACATCCAATTAACTCTTAGAAGGATGATGAGTAGATACAGAAGCTACGCAGACAGATGTGGAGTATTAAGGAGTCTGTGTTATCCCAGACAAGAAGGAATCACTGTCTGCCTGCCCCTGGAATGCTGCTGTGTTGTTCTGTGTGGGCTCCGATACTAAATTCTTGGACCCCAGGGCTCCACGGTTGACAAGGGGGGGGGGGGGTGGTCACTGAGTCTTCCTGCGCATGCTCGTTCCTCAAGGAAAAGCGGAAACAGAAGTGACGTCAGAGGACACTTTCAGGCCCATCATGAATTTCCTGCTTCCAATCATCGAGGTTGAAATCCTAATACTTAGGATTCTGGCTCCCCACATTCCCGTCCCTTCCCCTCCCTGCCCGCCTATGTCTGCATTCATGAGAGTTAATTCTTCAGGGTTGCGGGGGTGATCACCACAAAACCAGCCTCTGAACTGGCACAGGCCAAAGCGTGCTGAATTAAGAAAATTGAAAGGCCAAAGCATGCTGAATTAAGAAAATTGAAACGCCATCCTGCCCCGTGACTCCTGTGCCATCAGAAACCTCTTCCTGGGTCACCCCAGACCCAGGAATCCCCTCTCAAACCCCAAACCCGCACATGCATTCATCCCATCCCTATAAATTCCAAGAGTTCTTGTGTCTTACATATCTCCCCAAATATTTGTCTATTTTTATCCCTTCTATGCAAACAGAAATATCAGACACTGAACTGCCAGACCATGTTGCCCTTAGTAACGGACAGTGTTAGATTAATAGAGTGTAAAATTACTGCTTGCTGAAGAAAACGGAAATGTCACTTGGGGGTCTGAATTGATTGTCTTCCTCAGGGACCTTCTAACTGGCCCATCCCAGCTGCCTTGCCCTTTACACATCTGAAGGAGATGGTTGGCTTTCCCAGGGTCAGCTTTAGAGATGCAGAAAGATGGGAAAGGTTGGTGCTGGGTCAATATCCAACACCCTTCGCTCTGGAGGAGTGTGAATTATTCATGAGCATCCACATCCTTTCCCTTTCCTGCTGGACAGGAGGAGAGTGTCTCCAGCCCCAGAGACATGCCTTCTTGCATGGGTTGGCCATGAGTGAAGGATGGAGGGAGAGTGGGGTGTGGGGTGAGCACTGGAGCTAATTGTACAAAATTCTAAAAGATGAAACCATGCAACTAATCGACCAGCCACCAGCTAGGGAGACCCAAGTCATAGGCTTCTTTGGACAGTTCACTTTGAACAAGCTATGTCCTTTTCAGAAGAACCATAAAGCCAGTGGCCTGATGTTTCTTTGTGAGTGTGGCAGTTTGGGATCCTTCCTGTCATTCCTCCACCATCTCTAAAGGCTTTCAGATAGACTGGGGTTGTGTGCTGGCAGAGGGCTCAGACAGTGATTCAGTGATTTCCACTGGATGTGTCAGTTCCCCCTCTTAGCTCCAGGACACAGCCCCCAACCGTTCTGAGTTGCATGAACGACCTTGAGAAATGCAGTTCCAGAAGCCTCTGGGTGACATTTCTGGGCGACAAAGTATCTTCTTTCAACATTCACTGCAAGCCACATGCACATAAGGGACACAAACAGGTCTGACTGTGTGGAAGATGAAGTGTGGGAAGGAAAAACAAGGTCGGAAAGAAATGCTGACACTCTTCTTGTCCCCACTTGGTAGTAGTTTAGATATTTTCCAGGCCTGGTTTTATTACTCCGTCCCCAAATATATTCCAAGTATATTGGAACACAGGAGAGAGCAGGAGAACTGGAGAGCTGAAATCCTGGGCATGACCTATAGTCCATGGAGACTCAGAGTGAGTAGTCCTACAGAGCCATTTAGTCCTGGGTGCATTCCTTACTTGCGGGGGTCCTGCTGGCCAAGAGGACCCTAAAAGGTAACCTCTGTCTCTAATTCTCAGACTTGAACAATGAGACAGGTACACAGGTTTCTGGTTTGGTTTCATTTTGTTTTCTGATTTTTTTTCCAGCTTTTTGTGTCACACCTGGCGATGCACATGGGTTACTCCTGGCTCATGCACTCAGGAGTTACTCACAGTGGTGCTCAGGGGACCATATGGTATGCTGAGAATCGAACCCGGGTGGGCCGCGTGTAAGGCAAACAAATGCCCTACAAGCTGTGCTATCACTCCAGCCTTTCTTTTCTGATTAAAAGAAAACATCACCTTTTGCAAGCAAGTAAACCTCACTGAGAGAAAGGTGAGTCCAAAAAGAATATGCAGGGCATAAGGGGAGACAGACAGACAGACAGACACAGAGAGAAGAAAAGTGCCTGCCATAGAGACAGACTGGGGGATGGGTGGTGGCAGAAGGGAAACTGGGAAAATTGGTGGTGGGAAATGTACATTGGTGGAGGGATGGGTGTTGGAAAACTGTATGACTGAAACCCGACCTTAAACAGCTTTGTAACTTTGTATCTTATGGTGATTCAATTAAATAAAATTAGATAAAAAATAAACATAGTGTATTATAAAAAAAAAGAGAAAAAAGAAAAGAAAAATATCCAGGGCAAACAAAAGCCTGCTCTGGCCTCAGGAATTATTGCTCCAATATTATAAGCAAAAAGGAGATCTTCAGATGAAGAGAGAGACGAACAAACAGAGAGAGAGACAGGTAGCTAACATTTAGTTCACAGTTTTCCTTACTGTGTGTGAAGATCCTGAAAGGCCAGCATTCCTTCAGAGGCTAAAGGAATAAGCCTGAGATATGTATTGATTCTGCATGCAGTTACCCACATTGCTACTTTGCACAACTGAATTCTTCCTAGCTGAAGCCTGATGCAGAGTAATTAAATGCAGACTGTACTTAATCTTGTCACCGGGTAAACAGTGGAGGTTCTGCAGAGTGTGGCACTTCCTGGATCATTGATATTCTGCTGGCATTGGGAGCATTCTGCAGGTGAAGGGTTGAAGAATCTGTCTCTTTCAGACTCCACATGACGAAGGTGGAGGTGAGCTTTTTCAATGACAGAAACTCAGAACTATTTGTTGGGTTTTTTTGGGGGGTGGCATTTAAGAGCCCTCATATGGCCCTTCCCAGTACAATCCCCTTCTGGGCCCAACAAGGTCCTTCTGGAACTCCAAAGTCATGGACCTGGAGCGAAGGACAGTACGAGGGTGCTGGAGAAGATAATGTCTCTTTTGGCCCCTCCGCAGGAGTGGGGGTGTAGGGAGTCTCTATGCTTGATTCCAGGGCTTTGAAAGAGCTGTTCAGTTCTTAAAATTTCACTCACTGGCTATTATTAACAGACCTACCAAAATATCAGTAATCATTAGCAAGCTAAATGAACCCATTGTTTCTCTCCCTCAAGAAATGCCCAGAATTTCCCGTGTTATCACAAGAATTCATACACTGTAGCTTTTTCGATGACAGGGACTCAGAACTGGTTGCTGGGTAATTTGGGGGGGAGGTGGCATTTAAAAGAGCCCCCATCTGACCCTTCCCAATACTACCCCCTTCTGGGCCCAACAAGGTTCCAGTGGAATTCCAAAGCCATGGAGCTGGAATGCTAGAACAATCAGGAGAGTGTTTGCTTCGCCTGTGGTCAACCTGGATTTGATCCGCAGCACCCCATATGGTTCCCCCCAAACACCAGGCTGTGGCAAAAAAAATAGAATTCCAAAACCAAAGGTGTTTTATGACACCTTGTGGGGGGGTTGGAGGGGGCGGAGAGATAAATAAAGAGCAAAGTTATTCATGTTACTGTGCCACCAAGAGTTTCTGGAAAAGGAGATGTGGGGAGTCCCTTGTGCTTGCTTGGAATACAGTCAAGAGGGGAGGGAGGAAATGCTGACCAATACTGAGAGGAAGGAGCAATGTCTATCCAGAACCTTCCAGATCAGGGCCATAAGCCCAAGTCCACTTTGTAATGGAAGAGATGAACAGAAATGGAGTCTTGACAACTGGTGAGTAGGAGAAAAGGAGAACAGGCTCGTACCAGAAGCAGAAGCTCATGGCAGAAGAGGAAATTCGGCAAAGATCCAAGGCCCTGGCTCCGACCGAGTTCGGAAGTACCTTCCAGGGTGCAATGACCAAGAGACAAAAGCATGTGTCTGCAATTGATCCGCAGACCCCTGAAGAGGCTCCAGGGGTCCCACCACCTTCTGCTAACATGGAAGGGGGTAGGATACAAGAGCTATGAGAAATTCCCTGCAGGGAGATGGATTTTCTTCAAAGGGAGCACCCTTCAATGCTCTGCACCTTGCCATTGCAAAGGAATAGAGGTGAGATGCTGTCGTGTCTCTGGCATGGAAGTTCTGAGCCCTTGGTCACCCTTAAGATATTCCAAGGGGGGAATCCCATAGTATATTGCAAGGAGGGGGTCACAGGTTAAAATCACATCAAGGGGGAGGGGGAGACATGACAAGAAATTTAGTGGTCAACTGGGACACTAGGGGTGCCACGGGAAGAAAACAAGGTGGGTGGGGGTCATGGTTGGACAAAGGCTGAGAAACATGGCATTAGAGGACTCTGGGAAAATTGGAAAGTTCCTTGCCTGGGAAAAGTAGGCCTACCAAATAAGAAAGGAGGCTTGTTGGAGAGGAGGTGAGGGAGAAGGAGAAATGCTCTGGGTATTCTATAAGAGCAGTCACCCAAGCACTGTGCACTGAACAGTTTAATGGCATTAAAATCTCCCTTCCCTACTGGCCTGTATAGAAAACTCTGCTCCTTGGGACGTCTCCCCTGAACTGCTTCCAAAGTCGCTAAGAGAGGCTCCACCACCACCCACCCACCCACCCACATGCCCGTGGACCCGGCCATCAGCGCTTGTGGAACAGCATGTCCAGATCCAGGAGGATACAGATCTCTGCCACAATTACTGCCACTCTCATCCACTAGACACATCCATGGCCGTGGCAGCCAGCTATGCTGCACTGGGGAACCTGAAACCACAGCTGCGAAGACATTTCTATCATCTCTTCCTTCATGGGTGTTTTTCTTTCTTCCATCACCTCCCACCCCATGTTTCCCAAAAACTCAGATTTCCACCACACCTTGAGCTGCCCAGGGATGGAGGAGAAAAATTCTGCTTTCTTTTTTATTTGCCAATATAACAGTATTGGCTTGTCCCAGCCTGAATTGTTGGCAAAACTGCAGTCTACTGTTTTATGGGAAGCCTCCTCCTGATGACAAAGACCAGAGTTCCTTCTTCTGGTGCTGAGTGGGACTCTAACCCAAGTGTTATTTTTCACCTCACTCAGTCCCTTCCTCCCAGCTGGCTGGAAGTTAAACATCCACCATCTTTCTTTGGAATTCGCTTTTTACCCGGGAGATTCCCCTGCAAACAAATTCTGGGTGGACCTGCCCCACCAGCCCATCTGAGCAGCCCAGATGGATGCCCGGGCGTAGACACAATGCAGAAATCCCACTGCAAACACGAGGAAACTCTTCCCCTACTTCCACCTAGTGTGTTTGTCTTTAAAAACAATCCATGTGTACCTTATCCTCTGACTCCTGCCCCATTGAAATACACACAGTGAGGGGCTGTGGCCACCGCAACATTCACACATGCTTCTCACCACCTGAGCAAACAGAACCTGGTGCTGCCACCCAAGCAAGACCTGATCAGCAATCTGAGGTTTTTGAAAGTCAGCTAGAATCACATGGTAAGCTGTTGTGAAAGAGACATGTCTCTTCTTGCCATGATCTGACAGTACTACAATCACCCTCCAACCTGGCCAGGGACTGGCTAACAGGAATGAAAGAGAAACTCTGAGCTGTCCAGGAATGTTGGTCCTACCCTCTGCCCACCTGAATCACAGCTGAGAGTCTATTCTTCCAGAACCATATCCATTTGCCTCCTGTTGATGGCCCATGCCCCTCTGTCCACCATTAAAGGTAGATTAAATAAATAACTTTCAAGTTTTCTAAACTTTGGGTTTCAAGAATAACATCCACTGTCCTTTATCTCCATGTTCTTTCTGTCTGAAATTTTTTTTAAGGTGCAATATTTAAAAGGGAAGATTCCCAGACCAACCTTGGCTTCAGAGTAGAGGGAGGAGAAGGAAAGAAAGAGTGGAGTAGAGGGGGAAAAGAGACAGATGAGAAGCGGTGGGGGGTAGGTCAGGGGATTAAGATACAAAGGTGGAGTTATGGAATGGTAGAAGGAAATATTCAAACCACAGGGGCAACAATACTGAAATAAACAGACCCAAATGTTAACAACTGAACTTAGAAAAGTGCCTGTCAAGAGGGCAGTAGGGTGGTGGTGCGGGGGCATATGGGATGGAACCTTGGGGTTTCATCCACTTATCCTTTATCTCCATCCTCTTCTCTCTGAAAAAAATTAAGGGAGGAAATGAAATTTTTTGTTGTTGTTGTTTTTAAGTTTTTATTTTATGAATCACCGTGAAAAAAAATATAAAGTTTTCAGGTTTAAATCTCAGTCATATAATGATTAAATCCCCATCCCTTCACCAGTGCACATGTTCCACCACCCAGAGCCCCAATATACCCCTCACCTAAGTAGCTAATGATCTTCACTTTATTCTCTCTATATTTTGAATACATTCAATATTTCAATAGAGAACTCACAATTATTGTTTGGAATTTCCCCCCAATAATCAGGCCTGCTGAAAAGGCATCACTTAATAATTTCTTTTCATTGCTAAGAGTGAAGATTCTATGAGCTCTCGCATAGCGGCCGTGCGGTTTTGGATTTCTGATATTTTAGTTCAGTTCACAGTCTAGATGCATTTCTGTAAGAAGCCGCTCTGGGTGCCAAAATGGGTTAGAAGACCTCTCAGTCATAGTCTTTAGGAGCAGAGGGTCCGTTTCTCGCGCCGCAGCTCCGGATCTTATCTGGGCGGAAGGCGAGGAGGAAATGCAATGTTTTAAAGAATGGTGCCCAGGTCAACCTTGGCCCTACGGTACAGGAAGGAGAAGGAAAGAAAGGGTGGAGGGAAGAAGGAACCAAATGGAAACATTGGTGGAGGGAAGTTGACACTGGTGGTGGGATCAGTGCCGCAATGTTACATGTCTAAAACTCAACTGTGAATATCTTTGTGAATCATGGGGCTTTCATAAAAAAATTTACATGGTCCCCAAGAAGAGGGGTACTAGTCACTGGTAATTGGATTCGGCTTATTTCTCCAAACAAGATGTAAGTTAAGAAAAAAAAATACTGCCTTTACCTTTCCATTGGATTGATAAAATAACTCATATGACTTCCATAAGAAGCAATCACTATCGAAAGAGAGAAACTCAGAATTTGAGACTGGCTCGGGCCGGGGCCAGTACCGGCTCGAGCTCCACCGAGATTTGACCCGCGTGGCCATGCCTTTGCACAGCCACTTTACTGCTGAACAACCAGGATCCAGAGCCAGCTATATTACTTCTGGTCCCAGCAAGTGCTTACAGCCATATCTCCAGACTGTGAACTAAGCTTTTGCTCCATGCTGCCCAGGAAGGGAAATGATGCAATTTCCAACTTAAATCTCCCTGGACTTAATTACTAAAATACAGAAATCCTAAATCCTTCCGCGGCTGCGCAACTTTATATCTCTTCATTCTCATCAGTGGAAAACTAATTATCAAATGTTTTCTCGTCAATAGGGCCGTATTTTGGGGGGATAAACTCCAACAAGAATAGTGAGTTCTGTGTTGAAACTCCAACAACAATAGTGAGTTTTGGTGTGAAATATGGAATGTAATCAAGGTAAAGAGAAAATGAAGTGAAATTTATCAGTTATGCAGGTGGGGGTGGGGGGTTGGGGGTGGTGTGGTGGGAGGTATACTGGGTGTTTTTTTTTTTTGGTGGTGGAATATGGGCACTGGTGAAAGGACAGGTGTTTGAGCATTGTATAACTGAGACATAAGCCTGAGAACTTTGTAACTTTCCACATAGTGATTCAATAAAATAAATTTAAAAAAAAAGATTGAGAAAAAAATGAATTCGAGACTGAGCCTCTTACATCAAATATGGAGCAGAGAATGGGTGAGTTTTGCTATAACCACACATGATCCTTACCAGACAGATGTTTCCGCGTTATGGGTCACACTAGGACCATCTGGTTCTCTTGCATGAGAAGAGGAGTCATGGAGCATATAGGCCACTCCAAAAAGTGTCCAGTGAGCTCAAGCTCATTTGCTAAGAAGCACATCATTGTCCTCTCAGGGAGAAGAATTTGAAGCCTAAGTAACTTGCATTGCCAAGTTGAGGAAAAGAACGAGAGTGGAGACCTAGAACATGAAAGTATAGAAACAGGCGTGCTGAGCCAGCCATTCTTTGCTTCCCAGTGGTGTCCAGTATTCAGACAATTGTCTCCAGTGACTAGATGGAGACCTACAGTCACCTTGTGAGGCCCCACAGATGCCCAGAAAGAACAGGCAAAGTGGCCTCACCTCTGTCCAAAGCCAGAGGCAGTGTAACATGGTGGGCACCCCAGGAGTGATTCTATCCCCCCATGAAGACAGTCATACTACAACAGAACCCCAACATGCAGATTTAAGATGGGAACACGGTCATTCCCCAGGCAGACTCACAACCTCAAGGGAAATCACCGTTATTCAGAATATAAGATATCCCAACCAGGAATGTTGAGGCATCTGAAGAACTCCTTCTCAGGGAAAGTGGCTCGAGGAAGTCATATATTTTATAGGAATTGTTTGCTCAAGCAAAGTCAGATGTGTAACTTGACTTGGTCAAAACCAGCCAGCCACTGAGGAGCACACAAATGTCCACCCCAGGCTCAGTCCTCTCTTTACTTGATGCTTTCAGTATGGAGCCAACTGTCTCCACAACCCTCACCTCACAGAATGTGTGCAATGAGGATGTTTGACTCCACTGCACGCTTCTGAGATGACTTCCAGATACTGTGATCACTCCCCGCCACGCGCACACACACACACACACACACACACACACACTATGCATTCCCTCCACCCCCATCCATTCGTCACTTAGGAGTTCCTGTCTCTGCTGGTGGACCTCCTTGCCACACTCTTACCTGCCTAACTCTCAGGTACATGCTGTTGTTGTTGTTCTTGGGCACACCTCTCAGTAACTCCTGACTCCTTGATACCTTAAAAAAATATGTTGTATGATTTGAAATCATGTTGCAACTTTACTTTCAAAGAAAATTCAAAGTGAGTCGCCATACCTGGAGACTATAGGGAAGATCTAATCAAACCAACGATCAGCCTTTTATTAAAAATGCTAATAAAAAAGACTTTATCTTTCAAGACATTCCTCCCAGTGCTAATCTGTTCTCACTGACAGGTATTGCGATTTTTATCTTCATGAAGCCAACTTATCAAACGTCTGTTGGAAAACAGAGGGGTATATGTATAAGTACTAGTTTCCATTTTTAAAGAAATGATTTTCAAATATGTTCACTTACCAATTTTAATAAAGACTAACATTAATAGATTTCTACTAGTGAGAACTTTCTCACAGGGTGCACAGAATTGGTCAGTCTCAACCCCACCACTGCCCCTTGCAAAGTGTGGTATGTTTGAAAGACAGATCTGCCAAGGACAAGTAAGTTCACAGTATCCAGACTCAAAACAGGTGGTTTATTACACAGTACGGTTCCACATAAGGCAGCCAGCCTCCCGCAAACACAGAAATACAGGCGTGGTTGAAAGACGCCCTTGCCAGACATTCCAGTCTGAGATAGTTCTGAAAGCTCAAGGTTCAAACACTCTTAGAAGCCCAGTTTCATTCTTAGCCTTGTGTGAATAGCATAGCCTCTTCTCCCTGGGCCTTTCCACCTCCAATGACAATTGATGGCAAACCCAGCCAACAATTTTGTCACGTCAATGAGTTGAGTTGCTCAGACCAGGAAACATAAGTGATAAGGAAGATGGCTCAGGGGAGAGATTTTGGAAAACAGGGCCTTGAGAGGGATAAATCCTCAAAGGGAGTTGGAGAGATATTATCACTCCCTCAAAGCACAATCTAATCTCAAATAAATTCAAAAGTCCCTGAAGATGACCCATTTATCTCTTTATTTCTCTCATCACAAGGCCCTAGACCTTCATTACAAACAAGAAAGAATTCTTTCCAACTTTGCTCTCCAACTTTGCTCTCATCACAAGGCCCTAGACCTTCATTACAAACAAGAAAGAATTCTCAGCCTGCTAGGACCCAATGGAGCTCATAAACAATTAAGATATGTCATTAGGGTAAACTGTGGACATAGGGTAAAAATACAAAAATCACTCACATTTCTACACACTAGCAGTAATCCGAGGCCCTACTCGGATCGGGACTGGGCCTCCTCCACCTGGACCCCCCCATTTTCCAGTAGCATGGCAGCCACACCCACAAACTGCCCCCAGCGCCATGCCATCCCATCAACGGCCAAGATCCAGAGACTATAAAGCAATACTCCCAGAAGAGGGCATTGCAGTCTCTTGCCCCCGTGCCTGGCTGTCTTCACCGGGGCCCCTCAGAGCGGAGTGGGTTGAGTTTCCCTCCCCACCCCAAGCAGAGCACCAGCAGCTGAAGACCTCTGGAACCTAACCACAGTCATGCTCAAGGCCCCTCTCCACATGTTCGGACGAGCCTCACACATGAAGGAACCGGCAGAAGGACCCAGGTGTGCAGGACCCGGGGCTGAGATCTCCAAGCCTTCTCTGATTGGGACTGGGCCTCCTCCACCCAGAACCCCCATTTTCCATTTTCCAGTAGCTTGGCAGTCACACCCATAAACTGCCCCCGGCACCGTGTCATCCCATCAATGGCCAAGATCCAGAGACTATAAAACAATGCTCCCAGAAGCGCGTGGCTGTATTCATGGCTGTGTGACCTCTTATAGCCAGTTCTCCCTCTCAGAGAACCTGGCAAGGTACTGAGAGCATCCTGCCCGCACAGCAGAGCCTGGCAAGCTCTCTGTGGCATATTCAATATGCCAAATACAGTAACAATGATGGGTCTCATTCCCCTTACCCTGAAAGAGCCTCTAATGCAGCACCGCTGGGAAGAATGAGTAAAGAGAGGCTGCTAAAATGTCAGGGCTAGGATGAATGGAGACATTACTGGCACTGCTCGAGCAAATCGATGATCAATGGGATGACAGTGATACAGTGACACAGCAGTAATCAAAATCAGGTCCATCTCAGATTCTTTAAACTCCATATCCCTGGGTCTCAAAAGTCTTCTCCAGATTTTGGCAACGCCTATAGGAACAGCACCCAACAAAGTTGCTGACAACCCAAGAGATGGTCCAGAACCAATGCTTTCCATGTTGCTAGGTGGAACCTGACTGTTGTGGGTTTGAATCCTGGATTTCACTGCCAATTGATTTGCAGGTTTATATTCTTGCCACGGGGCTTTCCTGCAATACAATAGATAGAAATTCCATACAATTGGCTTAAGTAGAAAGGAAAACTTCTCCCAGGAGATAGTGAACAAGTTGAGATCTGAATCCTATATCTGATTTTTGGTTATCAGCATTTTTCACTTACTTCAGAGTTCCCAACCACTTGAGAAGTTTTTTTGGTTTTTTGGTTTTTCTTTTTTCTTTTTTTTTTTTTTGCTTTTACAGGTGAACATCAGGAAGGAAACTTGTTCCTAGCAGAAGTCAACTTTTAAGTACTGTCAAGGAACAGATTGGAAATGAAAAAAATCTAAATAAACATACTATATTGTAGGATAGCTTTGGTTTATCCTTTCTCTCTTGTTTCAGAGAGCTTAGGTCTACTGGGTTACACCCATCACGGTGCTCCTGAGGCACTCCCATTCCTCTATGTTTATCTTTAACTTCTCCTCTGTGCTTTGCTTCCCCTATCTGTTAATCACCTATATCGCCAAATCAGACCCTGTGACTTCAAAGGTCAGATCCTTCTAAGGATTCTGGATTTTGTATTTGTAAGTTAAAAATTGTTTTTATCTTTCCCTTATGTCTTTTGCATAGAGCAATGTCTTTTTGTATAGACACACTTTAGAGCAATGTCATTTTGTATAGACACAGGAAAACAGTTAATGCTATGCCTTTGTAATGTGTGAGTTAATTGACACCGAATAATATTTACTCCTGGGCATCTGTCATATTTACTCAACTTAAGCCTCAGTTGTCCTTAGTTCCTAACACCCCCAAAGGAGGGTCCCAATGAAGGGACTGGATGGACCCAGGGCAAGCTGTATGCTATACTGGCATCCAAATGGGAGAGGCCAAGTGCCATAAAGCTTAACAATAAGTTAAGACCACAGCTGTGGAGAAATTCTGTTATGATTCAAAGAAAACAACTGGACAAGGATGCTGCTTGGGTTATGAAGGACTAATCTGACCTGCGGACTGTAGTCTAGGATCTACAGTGAGTGTCCCAGGAGAGCCACTCTATAAGCTTAATATATCTCTTATTCTGTCTATACAAAATGACTAATATTATTAAGTAGAATTAAGATGAATCTTTAAATGGTTATTGGACTAAGAAAAGGAGAAATACACCTCTAAATTTGTATTTTTCCCTTAGGCAAATCACCTTGCTGGATGGGAATTTGTCCTAGAAGAAGCTTCCCCAAAGAAGGACTTTACCTCTGTTGATTGTATAACCACATCTATGTGTAATTGCTACCCCCAACCCTTCATGATTTGCTTTGTGACTAAAGCTATGAGATTGGGCACAGGAAGGAGGAATATGGGAGTGGGTGAGACTGGAAGGAGGCAGAGGGAGAGTAGGCTGAAATAAACTCCAACTGATCACCAACCAGCCTGGCCCTCATTTCCTCTGTCTGCCCATTGCCATCAGCTTCCCGGAGTGAGGGAAGCAGCTCTTGACCACTGAACACATGGAAAGTGCACCTTTATTTATTGAACACACACTGTATTAAACTTATTCATTGTTTCACTCATCCAAAGAATATCTTTGAATGCTTACTGATAATGGCATCAAGTATGCATTAAAGGCCCACTAATGACTGTTTTCATACATGCTGATTTAGAGGTAAACGAGAGAGAGAGAGAGAGAGAGAGAGAGAGAGAGAGAGAGAAATAGTTAAACAAGATATCAAATGAGATAGATCCTGGCATTCAGATATCTTATATATTAGCAGGACATGGGTAATAAATGTATGAACACACATCAGAATGTAGATCGGATAATGCATACAGACAGATGTGCACTTAAAAAATATTAGAGTAGGAATGAGGTTTCAGCGTGATTGCAGAAGAGAATTAGAGTTCTGGTACATCAGATCAAAGTGAGGCTGGCTAAGGGCAATGACATTTGGACGACATTTTGCAGGGAAGACAGCCAGGAAGAATCTGGAGGAAGACTGATGCCGGCAGAGAAAACAAGTGCGCCGAGCCAGGAACCAAGATATGCTTGGGGATTTAGAGGCTCAGAAAGGGAAGATCCGAGAGCAGAGACAACTTTCCCTGGCATCTCTGAGGCCCGTCTGGGTGGGGTGAGGAAGGGGGGTGTATTTAATCCTGTGACAGGCAGTGACCTAGCCAGATTATCTTCCCTCCTGGGGCATCCGGCCCAGGATACGGGACACCCACATGAAGTAAACAATCACAAATAGAAAAATACTTGCTCACCCTGAAACTTTCTGGCCAGCGAATGAGAGTTTGAGGCTCAGAAGGGCTTCCAAGAGAAGAGAACCTGAAACTTTGAGGTGTGTATGCATCACTCAGTTACGTTAAATCTATTAATTGCCATCGATCAATGTGGGTATAAGACTCATTCACTCAAATTAAAATTAAAAAAGGGTGACTCTAATGGGGCTTCTGATGAAAAGAATGACAATTTTTCAGTCAGATTATAACCCATCAGACATGAAAAATTTATTATCTTTGCAATGACAGATTGATTCACTATACAGGACTTCATAATATTTGAAATTAGGAATGTGACATTAAAGTTCAGGAACTGATTACCATAATTACAGTTCATTTGATCTTGATTGCTTTTGTAGGGACTCTGATTAAATCTTTTGGCCCTTGTAATTCAGAAGGCTGACTTCTTTGCAAAGCTGAAATGTTCTTGGGATAATAATTCAGCTTTTTTTGGCCCCTCAGCCCATCCCCACATTTTATACCATTTGTGACAGTTTTCATCAGAACATTCCCCTTTCCCCCAACACTTTCATTACGCTGTCACGGTTTGGTAAAGACTTTTCACTTGCTGTATCTAGAAACTCAAAGTAACCTGGGTTAAGGCCAAGCATGACTAATTCTGTTTATGGCAGAGAAGACAGCAAGACTTCTAAGGTAAACTAGGCTTTGAGCATTCCTCTAATTACTGTCTCTTCTTCGAGTTTCTAGAAGGATGCTTCCCTCCAAATACAGACGCCATCCATGCGCTCTTCTTCAGCAGCAAAGAGATCCTTCCTGAGCAGAGGATAGAATGACGCCAAAGGGCAGAGATGCAGTTCCCAGTAGAATGTTTAGTACACCCTGTCATGGCCAACACTACTTCTCCTCTCCAGACCCCAGTCCCTTTGAGCTCAGTCTCCACCTTAACTAGCATCCCAGAGGCTCCATCACGAGTAATGGAGCATGCAGAAAAGGTGGAAGATAGTGGGCATGTGTCCGTCTGCTACAGTAGCCCCTGCACGAGGCCATTGTCAACCTCAACCCTGGGGCTTTTCACCATGGTTGAGCTGGTGAATTTAGCCATATTCAAGGGAGCCAAGGCTAGTGCTGGGAGCTGCTTATTCTGAAAGATATGGCAATGTGAGAGGAGAAGCAGGGAAGTGTCTGGAATCTGGGAGCACCGGGGTGAGCCCCGGAAATGGTCACGTTGAGTGTTGAGTCCACACCCAGGAAGGGACCTGGGTCTGCAGAAGGAAAGACTCTGTTTAGAGGGGGGACAAGAGGTCAGACCTGGGGGGAATGTGAGGTATTCTGAGGAAAAGTCCAGTGAGGACATAACTCACAGGAGAAAGGGACTTAGGGAGAATTATCCCGTTTCCTCAAAGCCACAGATGCCTGAGAGGGAAGGAGATGCCTCAGAGGAACCACAATCTAGGGCTGGGCCTTCAACGCCCTTTCCTTGGGCTTCCAAATAAAGTGCCAACCCTGCAAGACCTAAATCTGAGGCTGCACTTGGACACTGGGTGGGACTAGGCCTTCAGAGTTTGGCCAATCCAAGATGGCAAATGTATAACCCAATATGGCGGAGGTGCAACCCAACATGGCAGATGCCCAATTCAACATGGTTCTTTCCAATCCAATGTGGTGGGTGCCCAATCCAACATGGTAGGGGTCCAACACAGCATGGCAGATGCCCAATTCAACATTGCAGGAGGTGTCCTTAGTAGAAAAGGAGGTGAGGGCATAGAGTGACACTGAGGGAAGCCCAGATGTGAAACTGGCCATCTAGGAGTCACGGGACGAGAGACCCAACCTTGCCAACAGTGTTCTCCTCCTCATCAGCTTTAGAACTGTGAGGAAATTGGCCTCTGTGGAGAAAGGGACCTTGTTTTAGTTATTTGGTGATGGCAGTCAGAGCCAATGGATATTGCTCTGCCCCTGCTTTCCTTCCAGTCCCCCACTTTTCTGGGAGAGACTCAGTCTGAGGAAGAAGTTTAAAGAGGAGACAGGGGGTAGATCTACTAGGGTGACCGGGAAATGGGGCGACTTTCAGCAGACTTGCCTGTGATGGGAGAAAATTGGGATGTTGGGGAAAATGACAAATAGGCTGCTCTTCCCCCTTGGGGTCCTCCGCAAGCATCCTGAGAGGGTGTAGACAGCCTAAAGATGTAGGGGGCACCCCTCCTTCCCACCCAGCAAGAAGACACACCTCACCCTCAAGGCAGAGTCTTCATGGGACTGATGGAATATCAGAGACTTGGTTTGCTCAAGTCTGTACAAAACTTCTTGGCTCCTCGGGGGAGGCATCCAGAAAAAAAAGAAAATCAAGATGTTTGTGGGTGTTTCTTTACCATCACCTCGCCCCTGACATGCTGCTTTTATTCCTCTCCTTTTTTTTATGTCCTCTCCTTGTCTTTAGAATCCCAGCCCCAGTGGCTCTGCGATTCTTAACTTGCTTCGGCGAAACTTGACTTTGACAAAAGGCATAGAAAAGCAATCACACAAGACGCCAGGGAGTGAGCCATGAAGCGAGGCTGAATTACTCAAAGCGAGAGGCGCCCATCTGCCCTCCAGTGCTTTTAGGAACTCACAGACCAGCACAGAGAGCAGAGAGCACTGCCACCAGACAGCACCCCTGCACCCCGATGCCCTTTAGGTCCTGGAGAAGGAGCCCTGTGGTGGGGTTTACTCTTTAGATGGCTCTGCATATCACAAAGAGCCTGGAAAATGCATTTCATAAAAGTCCAAGGCAGGGCAGGTGGAGAGATAGTGCAATGAGGAGGGAATACAGCTGACCCAGGTTCGATTCCCAGCATCCCATAGGGTCTCCCTACCACCACCAGGAGGAATTTCTGGGTACAGAGTAACCCCTGAACATCACTGGATGTAGCTCCCAAACAAAACAAAGCAAAACAAAACAGTTGTCAGAAGTAGATAGGGCCCTCTGTTCTGCTGGGTCTTGCCCCCAGTCCAGAGCCCATATTTGCAAAGAGTCCCCTACCCCACAGCTGTTCACGTGACTAACACCACGAGGGTTCGAGGCAAGGTCTTTGCACATGTCTTTCCCAGTTCAAGACAAAGGCAAGGGCGTTCAAGTGCAGCAGACATGCTGGAGTGAAAGATGGAATGTTTTCACTAATGACCCAGCACACCAACACCAGCAGTACACAGAGTTGAGGGTTCATGACGACCATGTAGTGCAGGGGGTGGCAGATGGCCACGAAGCGGTCATAAGCCATCAGCGCCAGGAGGAAGATGTCCAACACTCCAAAGAGAACGAAGAAATACATCTGGATGAGGCAGCCCTCGTAGGTGATGGTCTTGCTCTCCGTCCGGAGGTTCACCAGCATCTTGGGGACGGTGGTGGAGGTGAAGCAGATGTCAATGAAGGACAGGTGGGAAATGAAGAAGTACATGGGCGTGTGGAGGCGGGCATCGGAGATGGTGGCCAGGATGATGAGCAGGTTCCCCAGCACGGTGACCAGGTACATGGACAGGAAAAGCCCAAAGATGAGGGGCTGCAGCTCTGGCTCCTCAGAAAATCCTAAAAGAAGAAAATCTGAAACTCTCGTGAGGTTTGCTGGTCTCATCTTGAAGGTCACTGCCAGGAAAGAGGGAAATAGCGTGACAAATTTTCTCGCAAATTTCCGGCACCATCTACTGCTGTTGGAATGTTGCTGTTAATATTCTGCAATAGAATAATGAACTCGGGTTCTTTTTGTTTGTTTGTTTATTTGTTTGTTTTTGTATCTGTATTGCAAGCCATAATGCCCTAAAGTAGAGACAGAGTAAGAAGAATGGTGTCTGCCACAGAGTCAGTGGATGGGATGAGGTGGGGGGTGGCAGGAGGGATACTGGGAACATTGAGGGTAGAAAATGCACACTGGTGGAGGGAAGGGTGTTTGATCATTGTATGACTGAAACTTAATCATAAAAGCTCTTTAACTGTAAAAAAAAAAAAGATGGAATGTTTTGAGGACTCTGGGAGCGCTTCAACAGGTCAGGACGCCCAGGCAAGAGGAAAGGCAAAATCCTGAGCTTGTCTACTTCTCTGAGATGAAAGAGCAGTGGGCATTTTCCCTGTTATCCTGCTTTCCTCACCAATGCAGACCCTCCCGCTTCTTGTTTCTCTTTGGCTTCCATCCCCCTTTCTCTTACAGATTTGTGCAAACCTGTGCGGTCTACAGCAGAGGGGAAGGTCTGGGCTGAGGAACATTTTTCACAATAAAATAACTGTTTTTGTAAACATCACCAGTTGTTAGACAGAACATTTAGACTGAGGCAATAATTAAAGGTAGGTGCGTTGAAAATTTGTGCACTGTGGGTCAAATTTAAATTTTTTTTTTTAATTTTAGCTTGTGTGGTGGGGGAGGTGTGTGTGTGTGTGTGTGTGTGTGTGTGTGTGTGTGTGTGTGTGTTGGGCCATACTCAGCAAGTTCAGAGGTTTACTTCAGGCTCTGAACTCAGGGATCAGTCACAGCAGGCCTCAGGCGACCATGTGGGACACCAAGGATCAAACTGGTCAACTGTGTGCAAGGCAAGTGCCTTACCCACTGTATTATCTCTCTGCCCCTGCCCCAAACAACTTTTTTAATGCAGCTAGATGCCTTCTTCCTCTGCATGAAGGTCTATTTGTCAAAGTCATTCCTCTACAAATAGACAGGAATCAGGGGAGTTCATTCACAATCTTACCCCCAATCTGCAGGGCATGCTGATTCCCTAGATGCTCATGTCACAGATTGCCACCAATCCCTGTAGTATGTCAAAGTCAATTTACCACTGAGAGGCTGAGGTCAGAATACTATCCCCTGTGCCCCAGGATATATACCTGCTTCTTGGCCACACAGATGTGAAGGCAGGGATGGGGGGCAGGAGGTGGGGTAGGTGTGGACTCCACTGGACTTGCGGAATTTGAGGTCTGCAAGAGATGGGTTTGGGAATAAAAGACAGAACCTTCAGATATTGCAGGTGTGTCTCAGATTTAGTTGTCAGAACTGCACACCGGAAATGGGAGATTGAAGCAAACCAGAGCTAGGAGGATGCTATGGCAGGGAGTGAGATGGAGAAAGAGACAGTTTGAAGTTACAAGCATGTCCACTGTCGTGAGTGGGCAAGAAGGGCCAGCACCCTTCTTCCCCATAAGCACCAGGCTATGCATTTCTATACTGTGTGCTTCTCTTTGGTGTAGGTGGAAGGGCACTCCCTTGAAAAACAGTGTTATTTTCATTGCTCGACACCAGAAGTTGGGCTGATTCAGAGGCAGACATGCCAGAGTGAAGTTTAGAAAGAAACTAGAAAACTTGAACATGGTCCGCTTTCAAGTTGCACCTTAATTCTCTGTCACATACAGCAGGGGCTTAAGGATAGTCCTTGCTTTTGTGATATGACTGTTTTCATGGTTCCTAAGGTCTGAGCTGGCTGGAGGTGTCTGAGTCAAACGTGGCTTCTGAGCACTGAATTATGTTGCTTTCTACCCTTGTTGCCTAATAAGGGAAAGAGGGCTTTGCGCCCTAATTAATACTCATTCTCCTAGCTCTTTTACCTCTGTCACCTCCAAGGAGTCTGTTTTCCATTACCATTTCCAGGAATAGATCGCTTTACAATAGTAAAGCGATCCGAGTGCCGGTGCCTGAATCATTCCTAGGCTAATTATTTAAAAAATGGTTACTCAAAAAAAAAAAAGCCCTTTTTCACTTTAAATTGTGCCTTTAAGTACCTGGCAGTCAACATGAAGATGGAGTCACAGTCCGTTGTAAGAGTCCCTGCTAGTGATAATGCCAATTCCATTAAGTCAACCTCCAGTGTATTGTAAAATGTGTTTTCATTACAAGTGATGGAACTCAATACCTGGGGGGGAAAGATATGCAAATCGGCAATATTAACTACGCCAGTTAAGATGAGTCAAAGTAACCTAATGCTGAGGATATAGCCACTATAATGCTATGTTTTGATTTTTTTTTAAGGTTAATTAGCCTGTCTAATTATCCCAGTCTGAGAGCATATTATTCTCTTGGAAATGCAAGCATAATTAACTTGGAGGGCCTTCCCTCAGAAGCAAACACAAGTACACAGAAAAATTCCAAAACCATGTGATTTGTTTCACATGAAACTTAGAAGGTGACTGTGAACTTTAATGAACAACAGCAAACACATGTGTTCATTACTGAAACTTGCTTTAAACTTCATGCACACATACATGTGCATATACATGCACACACTCACATCAGTCAGAGCAGTTAATGGAGGTCACTCAAAGAGTCTGCAAGATAGACAGCCACACCATGCTGCAAATACATATAGATTCACAACAAACGCTTCTCGGGAAAACGCAGAGGAAAGACTTCCAGGGAGAGATCTGAGTAGCTGACATTCGTGACTTTGGCTGACAGTTTCTTTTGTCCCTGACTTTTCCTTAGTCAGGGACAAAAGAAACTGTCCCTACTTTCTTTTGGTGACCCTCCCCTAATTTTCTTCCAGGGATCAATCTGCTGCCCCTCCATGGCAGCTGGGCATCCTTTCCCACCCATCCCACCATCCACCCTGCCTTTCCAAGTCGTGCTCCAGAGAAAACTGCCCGATCCATGAGTGCACACAAGTGTGCCTTCAGTTAGAGTCTCCAGGGAAGGGTGACACATGAAATCAGTGTCTGGATAGATGGGCCCTGGGAAGCCAAAAATGGGAAGGAACGCAAAAGGGTTGGAGGAGAGACAGAGTTGCTGAGGAAATGGGAGTGATGGGTGGAGCAAAGTGGCATGCACTAAACGCCCTTAGTAATGGTGTTCTGAACCCCGGAGCACTGGCACGGGGGGGTGTCATTCCATCTTGCACAGAAGTGGAATCAGGTAGATGGAAAAGGAAATGCCTGATGTGCCCAGGGTTTGAGGATTTCATGAGAAAGAGCAACTTCCAAGAGTAATGTCCAAGGGTCAAGTTTCCATGACTGTTGCCATGGTTTCATGATGGATTTGAGAAAGACAAAGGAGGGGGGCTCAAGACCAAGTATGAAGGCACAGGGGAGCTCTAGTGCAGCAGGTGAGAAGATGCTCCTGTCCAGATGGCCAGAAGAACACATAGAAGACCTGGCCTCAGAATTTATGATAATTGCACTGGGGGGCTGGGGCCATAGTATGGTGGGAAGACACTTGCCTTGCGTGCATCCAGCCCTGGCTCAATCCCCAGCATCCTATATGGTCCCTTGAGCACCTGCAAGAGTGATTTCTTAGCACAGAGCCAGTAGTAACCCCTTAAATATTGCCAGACAGGGACCCCAAACATAACAAAACAAACAAATTATAATAATTGCATTGGAGCTCCAGAGAAGGCTGGACTCCCAGGCAGAAAAGTTCAGAGTGTTCTATTTAGTGTGTTGATTGCAAAAGAGGGAGCCTGGGATTTGAACGCCCCACTTAAAGACTTGCTTTCAAATGGCAGCAATGAGTAGCTGACAGTGAAGTGCTCAGCCCCCTTCTCTCCCTCCTTCCCAAACATACTCAGAAATTTCCACTCCAAGTGCGACTCCACTCTGCAGTCAGGGGGCTGTTTCAGGACTGACTGTGAGAGGGGCTTCAGAGGCCCAGAAAAACAAAACAATTTACTTCTTAAAGCATTTTTTTGAGGAGTCAAGGGGAGTCACCCTTGGAAACAAGTCGACTCTGACAAATGGTGAGCATCACACTGATGATCTTGGTAAGACAAAGGACATTATCCTTGCTCTCAGAGCAGTGCTCCATGCCTGGGTCCCTATGGAAGTCTTAACTAGAATTCCCTGCAAAGTTCTTTCCCACACAAACCCTGCATTTCTGCTCCAGCCATTTGGGGACCAGTCGAGAGGTGTGCATTTCCAATGAACTGCCCAGTGGAAATGGATGGCCCTGAGGGCCGGGGGCCTGCACTCTATCTGACCATGGCTCTGTGCCTGAAAGTTGTGGCTATGGGCACAGTGCAGGTAGGGGACCTCAGCAGATTGGCTTCCCCACGAGACTCCTTCAGTCAAAAAGTCTGATCAAAACGAAGCAGAGAATGGGCAATCTTGTCTTGTGCGTGGTCCATGGTTGGGAGCTTGCCACAGTGGGGGCAGGGGGAGCAGTTAGGACAGACAAGGGACCACTATGACAATGATAGTTAGAAATGATCACTCTGGACCAGAAGTGAGTGCTGAAAGGAGGTAGGGGTATATATATGATCACTTTTCAGTACCTATATTGCAAAACATAAAGCCCAAAAGGAGACACAGAGAGAGAGAGAGAGAGGGAGAGAGAGAGAGAGAGAGAGAGAGAAGGTGTCTGCCATAGAGACAGGTGAGGGAGGACACATTGGTGGGAGGGAAACTGGAGACATTCACTTGTATCATTTGCTGTACCGTTGCTCATCAATTTGCTCAAGAAGGCACCAGTAATGCCTCCATTCATCCCTGTCATGTGCTAGTGTAGTACAATGCTGTCTGCTCGCTCCAGGAAAATGAAGAGCATCAAACCATTCATTCAGGGTCTTGACGAAGAATTCCAACCATCTCGTAGGTGGGCAGCCAGGTGTTCTTTTGACGTCCTGTGGAATCCAGTCAGTAATGGCTCCAGTCCAGCAGTCATCTCCAAATCGTATTACATGTCCGGCCATCTGATTTTCAATGCCTTGGCAAATGAGATAGCGTACCTGATTCTCAATTGTCGATAGAGGTTGGAACTCCAGATTCCTTCTCTCACTTGAGTGAAATGTGATATTCCAAGCATAGCTCTTTGATTCCTCTTTGGGAGACCTGAATAGCGTTCTCATCCTGTTTTTGTAGGACCCAGATCTCTGAGGTGTATGTTAGTGCAGGAAGAACGGTGGAGTCAAAAAGATGTGCCCAGAGCCGCAGGTTCTTTGTCGTCTTAACAACTTGTTCGACGCTCTTGAAGGCATTCCATACCACTCTCTTCCTCCTGCGCAATTCTGGTGCCAAGTCATTAGTCATGTTGAGTTCTCAACCCAGGTACACATAACTGCTGCATTCAGAGATGTTCATTTTATTGATAGCAAATGGAACGTCAGGAACTAGTCTGTTTCTCATAAACATTGTTTTCATGAGATTCAGCTGAAGTCCGACCTTTCCACACTCATGGTCGAAGTGGCGGTTGGCTAATGTTTGGTGTTATTACAATGATGTCATCAGTGGAGCAGAGGTGGTGTAGTTGCTGACCATCTATCTTCACTCCCATTCCTTCCCATTCCAATTGCATGATATTCTTGAGGGTGGCACTGAAGAGTTTCGGTGAAATGGTATCACCCTGCCAAACCCCTCTCTTTACGTCAATGATCACTTCCTTGTAGAATGGTGAGATCCTGATGGTGAATCCATAATACAGCTCGTGGAGGATCCTGATGTACTGAGTTTGAACTCCCTGTTTGACTAGGGCTTCGATGACTGCTTCAGTCTCAACAGAATCGAAGGCCTTCTTTAAATCGATGAACGTTAGACAGAGCAGCATCTTGAACTCTTGCAAAACCTCAATGAGCTTGGTCACCATGTGGATACGGTCGATCATGCTGAATCCTTTTTGGAACCCAGCTTGCTCGAATGGTTGTCCTCCATCTAGTGTTCTGCCAATTCTATTCAGGATGACTCGAGTGAACAACTTGTAGGTGACAGACAACATGCCTGTCGGGCGATAGTTGCCGATGTCGTGAATGCCTCCCCTCTTGTACTGGTTTTTCATTGGGACAGAACCTTGCATTCAGACAGGTAGCATGTGAAGAGCCGAGTCAGTGTACTGACGAGTACTGGCGGCAGATTCTTCAGATGTTTGGGTCTGACCTTGTCTGGACTGGGTGCTGTACACTTCTTTACCAACGAAATGGTGTGTCGGATTTCAGAAAGGAGAACGCTGGGAACAACATATCCATCCTGTGAAATTTGGAATGTGGGCAGGTAGATGTGGCTATCGAAGAGATCCAAGGAGAAGTCATGGATAAACTTCTCCATTGCCCTTCTGGAAGATGTAATAGATCCATCAGGATGTGGGAGGGCAGTCATCTTGGTCTTGTAGTTAGTGAAGGACAGGCGGATGTTGCAAATACTTTTCCCAGCTTCTGCCGCATTAGCCAACACTGCTTCTCTTCTCTCTTTGAGGTCTTCCTTTATCACTTCTCTGCACAGCTTTGTGAGCTCAAACATTAGCTTGTGATTGCCTGAGACTCACGCCAAACCACGTTGGCGAATGAGCTCTAGAATTTCTGAAGACAGGCGTCTTTTTGACCGGGGACATTAATGGTGGGAAATATACTCTCGACAGGTGTTGGAGCATTGTATGACTGGCACCCAATCATGAAGAACTTTGTAACTGTGTATCTCATGGTGATTCACGGTTTGTTTTTTGGTTTTAGGAGGGCTTTTTGTAAATGAGGCAAAACCAAGAGGAACAGGAAGAACAATGAGTGAGTGGCCGAGGGCACTCTGACCTTCTGATCATAGCTTTTCCTAAGTCCCCAACAAACCCACCAGCCAACTTCAAAGGGGGATGCTGGCCATGAAGAAAGATCTTCAGGGAGCACACGCAGTGCCTGCAGTCCCGGATCCATGGATCTGAGAGGCCAGGCCCTCCAGGCCCTCCCAGGACATCCCAGCCACTGTCTACAGCCTCCTGCAAACTATGGACCGGCACAGAGGCCCTCGTGGTTATGCCAGTCCTTGTCTTCGCACAGACATGAAAGATTAATTAGTGGAGAAACCAGAGCAATAATTTGACTTGGAATTCATCATGTCTGCCCTAGAGGAGAAAACAATATTACAGTGATTCTGGAGGTTCAGGGGCCACTTTTGATCCGGGTGTCACTGAGTCCCTCCAATTCAGAAGGTTTGCTAGAAAAGTAAATGAGGAGGCTCAGGCTACTCCCAGTGTCCCCCAGTGGCACCCAACGGGGTGACTGTCATACAAGAAGGGATTCTCCCCGAGACCTTTGGGAGACTGCATCTCCTGCATTGCCATAATGCAGTAAAGCCAGGACTGCATCTCTGTGCTTATCCCGGGTCTCAAATTACTTCCCATTTCTATACCCAGAACATG